>NC_053390.1:240002754-240302754 GCF_905171765.1 Bufo bufo
AAATCTCTCAAAATCCTCTGTTCTATTGCTGGGTGACATGAACCCCCTTTTGCCGTGAATGAACCCCTGCTCTGCATTGCTGACTGGGAACTAAATTTAGTGAAAACATCTGTTACTGATCGAAAGATGCACGACTACAAGCGCACGCTGCTGATGGCATTCCCACCTGACAGCGGGGCTCAGTGGAAGCACAAGGCGAAGGCAGAGTAGGAGGAAGAGGTCGCCAACTCTGCTGGGGCACCGCCAGCACCTGAGAAGGCAGGGTTAGCATGGCCCAAATGTGGAAAAGCTTTGTCAGCCTTGGAGGTGCTGACCTGCCCTGCAGCCAGTGGTATAGTGTGAACGTGTGTTTAGCATGGCAGAGAGCATTATCACAGGCCACAGCCAATGTGGACAAGCTTACGTTTATTAAAATGAACCAGGCATGGATCCCACAGGACTTGTCCGTACCTTGTGCAGAAATAGACATTTATACCAGCCTCAACCATCCATTCTTGTACTTAAGTGCACTTATTCTTTGTTTTATTTTGTTATATGTCCCAATATTTTGGGGGATACCCCATTTAAAAATAAAAAATAACACAAATCAGTGTTTGGCTACCTATTTCCTCCTTCAACCGCCGCTTCCCACCTACACCGCCACGTCAACCTACACTGCGACATCCACCCATCCCCACCTCCTCAACCTCCTACTCCTAGATCCAATGGTTAGTTTTAATTTTTCTGTATTTTATGTTATTTTAAGTCATTTCCCTATCCACATTTGTTTGCAGAACAGTTGCCATGCTCTTAAGCACATTTGATGCCATTTTGCAGCCCTCCTAGTCCTTTCCAAGACAATTTTAGAGCCATTTTTAGTGCCCAAAAGTCGGGTCCCCATTGACTTCAATGGGGTTCGGTGTTCGGGGTCAAGTTCGGGGTCCCGAACCCAAACTTTTTTTTCAAGGTTCGGCCATCCAGGTGTCCGCTCAACTCTACTCGGGAGGTTTATGATATAATATAATAGTCTGGGTACCTTGTGTCTTTTTGGACTAATGTAACAGACTCTTGGCTTTAACTATTGAGTATCTATTAGTCTGTTAGTCATCATTTTATAACGGCTATATTGTCATATGATAAATATGTTTTTGTTTTTTTCTTTGCTCTGGTGAAATTTTTTTGTGACAGTATTTTTATGTTGGTATGTTCCCCCTGAGGAGTCTGAAATCAACTAGGCGAAACGCGTAGGAAACTGTGAAGGACATTCTTTAGGATATTCGAGTTGTATCTTTATTCATATCACATTTCCTTTTTTCTTCTTTATTATATGGCATTGGGTGGTTTCTTGTCACCCATCTGGGGCATAATATTTGGATGTTGTTTTTGGTACTTATATAGTCCAGGTCTTTATTTAGGGCCACCATTCCACAGAGTTGGAATACTCCCCCGTGTCAGGGTGACCTTAGGGGCCATCAGGAGGCACGAGACACGAGATTGCCCCTAACGGGGCGGCTGTTCCATTTGTAGGTAGGGCAACAGAGTTTGGGTCAGTATTAGGGACATGCCCAAATCCTTTGACATATCTGTCAACCCTCCTACAAAACAAAAGCCAGCGGAATAGTCATTTCTGCATCAGTTTTTTTATTTTTATTTTTGATTTATTTTATTTTGCAATTATACTATGGGTGGATTGGGCCTTTTAATATACACTGCTCAAAAAAAATAAAGGGAACACTTAAACAACACAATGTAACTCCAAGTCAATCACACTTCTGTGAAATCAAACTGTCCACTTAGGAAGCAACACTGAGTGACAATCAATTTCACATGCTGTTGTGCAAATGGGATTAGACAACAGGTGGAAATTATAGGCAATTAGCAAGACACCTCCAATAAAGGAGTGGTTCTGACCGGTGGGTAACCACAGACCACTTCTCAGTTCTATGCTTCCTGGCTGATGTTTTGGTCACTTTTGAATGCTGGCGGTGCATTTCCACTCTAGTGGTAGCATGAGACTGAGTCTACAACCCACATAAAGTGGCCTCAGGTAGTGCAGCTTATCCCAGGATGGCACATCAATGCGAGGCCTGTGGGCAAGAAGGTTTGCTGTGTCTGTCAGCGAGTTGTCCAGAGCATGGAGGCGCTACCAGGAGGACAGGCCAGTACATCAGGAGGACGTGGAGGAGGCCGTAGGAGGGCACAACCCAGCAGCAGGACCGCTTACCTTCCGCCTTTGTGCAAGGAGGAACAGGTAGAAGCACTGCCAGAGCCCTGAAAAATGAACTCTCCAGCAGGCCACAAATGTCATGTTTTATTGGGCGTTGGCCTTTTATATGTAGGAGGGGCTTTTTAATAATGGGCGCGCAGCATTGTTCTGTTCCTACGGAGCTTTAGAAATGGCCAAGTAAAAGAATCAGCACAACACACTAACGCCCCCCCCCCCCCCCCGCATCTTTAAATTATAAAGGGGGCTTTGAAAAAACGGCAGGCAAAGAGAATTGGCACAGCGCACTACACAGCCACAAAATTCCTGGGTGTTCCCCTGACTGTTTATAATGTAATTGTATAATACTGTTTTTTTTTTTGTTTTTTTTATTAATGCAAAAAACGCTTAAAAAATCCATAAATACATAGTCATTTGCACTTTAAACAATTCAGACATTATAAATGAATTTTTCCATTTATTCCTTTTTTCCTTCTTTTTTTTTTACCCCTTACTTTTCCTCCTTTTTCCCTCCCCCCCTATTTCCCCTTTTAGCTAACTGATTGGAGGGGAGATAGAGGGGGAGGAAAAAGATAATATTCCATTCAGACCATATTTTGGACCAATGTTCAATCCTGTTCTGTGATTGAAATTTTAATTTTTTCATAACTCTCTTTCCATATTAAACAAGTTAATCCAATTAGTAACACTAGGTGGGCACTAGCCATCCAACCTCGTGCAATTATCACCCGAGCAAGGAGAAGTACTTTAGAAAATACCATTTAACCTTGCCAGTTTGGACAAGTGAGACACGTTAAATCATTAAGGATAGCCGCCTTAATATTAAACTGAAGCAAATCCCCCAACTTATTCTTATACATTCATAAACTTCCTGCCAAAATTCTCTGATGTATCTACAAGACCAGTATAAGTGAATGAAAACGGCAGATTCTTGATTCCCCACGGGGGCAAACTGACCTTTGTCTTCCATACATCTTAGCTACTATCACAGGGAGAGATATAATCTATGCACAAAATTGAATTGCACAAGGACATGGTTACGATTAATCGTACCACGGCTCATTATTTTGTAAATCCGAACCCAGTCATCATGGTTTCAACCCAGGAACTTCCCGACACCATCTTGATTGACTGGGATATAACATACAATCCAACATATGAGAAAATAGTTATCTTATAAATGTGTGACACTTTAACTCTATGTCTATGTGGATTAACCAACATATCTACACACCTATTCTTTGGCAATCGTGAATAAACGAGAGTGACCCGTGTGACTAAACGCTGGATATAAATTGATTATATCTAATCAGTCCAATTCCACATACACCCTCCATAGATGAAAGTTCTTCATGTGACACATACTACCATTCCGAACAACTGATTTTCCCAGAACACGTCAAAATACATAAATTGTTCCAAAAATACATTACCCCATAGACGTGTAAACTGAAGTGCCACTATAAAACCCAACAATTCCTTCATAAATTCCGATGTCTTATCTACTAAATTTATTAAGTGACTACGTGAGCTACTATTCTTCCTCTTTAATTGACCAGATTTTAGTAATTCGAAAATATTCTCATATCCTGAATCCTGAACTATTTCATACAAAATACTATTCTGCTGCCACTCAGCTAACACAAAATACCCCCTGAAGTATGAAACCGCCAGTCCATCCGACCCAACCAGACCATATAGATACTTGATCTGTAACCTGACCTGTTTCCTTCCTCAAATTAATTCATTTAGTAATTTTTTAATTACCATGAATGTATTGTTGCGAATACATATAGGTGAGGCCATTAATACATATAAAAATGATTATTCTCCCCCAACTTTTATAAGGCCAATTCTGTCCACCTTTGATAAGGGCAATCTTTAACCAGATAGCCACTTTTGCTTTAATCTTTTTAATCAGGGGAGTAATATAAGTGAAGGAAAACTTCCAACCTTGAAGTAACATTGATACCTATGTATTCAAAGTGTTCATGTAGGCCTAGTATCTTGACCCCCTACTGTATTATTTAACAGGCATATCTTATAATGGAAGTAAAACAGTTTTTTGTCCAGTTTAATTTTGAGGCCCAACAAATTGCTAAAATCTCTCTACAACTACACAAATAATCTTAGGTAAGGTATTAGGGGTGTCACTCAAGCTAAATAAAATGTTAGTCCGCATATAAATACATTTTCCCAGTGTGGCCTTCAACCCCGAAAAACCGTAATTGAATTATCCTGTCTGATCTTCAAAGCCAAAGGTTCCAAAAACAAATCAAATAATAATGGGGATAATGGACAACCCTGATGCACACTTCTTGATAGATAATAGAAGATATCAATGATCCATTAACAACTGTAGGGTTGAAGGCCTTTGTTGTGTCCAATGACAGGATGGAGCGGAGATCCCCCCCCCCCCCCCCACGCACCTGCATGTTTGTAAGGAGTCTTCAGATATAATAATGTGTACTTTTCTTAGGAATGAAACCACATTGATCACAGTGTACGATAAATTCAATGACCCGCTTAAGTTTAGTGGCCAAGACCTTCGCAATTAGCCTTATGTCTGTATTAAGGAGAGAGATTGGCCTATATGACTCTACCGCTAATGGGTCCTTTCCTTTCTTTTCAATCATTACTATATGTGCCTCCATAATTGATGCAGGTAACGTACCATTATTCAATGCGTCTTTGATAACCTCTAACAAACCAGGTAGCAACTCGCCGGTATCTCCTATAAACTTCAAATGGAAAGCCGTCGGATCCCATAGAAGAGTTGCCCTGAGTCAAGCTTAAAGCTTCTTGCGATTCTAAACTTCGCCTCTGTTCTGCCGAGAGTTGCATAAAAGTAATGGTGTCTTAATATTTTTCCAACTCCTCTTCTGACACCGTATTTTCAGATCTATATAGTTCTGAAAAATATCTGAAAAAAACATCCCTTGTCTCCTCCTGCTAATAAATGATACTGAAAGTAAAAAATAGGCAGGCACTCTGTATCTGGTTTCATAGGATATTTATTTGTAGTTAATTAATAAAAGGTGGATATACTCTTTAATTTTATTAAAATGGCAATTAAGATGGTGGTCTTGGTTATTTAAAAGTGTGGATTTAGGGGAGTAGGGTGTGGTTAGTGACGGTAAATATTCGTACTACGATTGGTTTAAAAGTAATAATCCATGGGAATAAGAACAATATAATTGTGCGTGATGTTGAAAAAATTGGGATAGTGGTGAAGGGAATAGTGGTGATAATATTAGGTAAAAAAAAGTATTAGATAAAAAAATTGTAAAATAAGGGTATATAGGAATAACAAATAAAACAATCCAAAAAGATCCAAAAAATAATAGTCCAAAAACATAATGATATGTATATAGTAGTCCAAAAAGATGGTGAATTGATCCAATGTCACTTAGTAGTGTTGGGTAATATGGCGCTCGTTAATACAGCAGATGTTATATGCCAGCAGAGGGGTTATTGGTACAGTATCCAAAGTTTATTGTTTGCTTATTGTTGGTGGCGTCCCACACGGCAACTAGCTTGTACTCACCCCGCGGTCCAATCTCTGCTGTGTGTTAGTGAGGCTGCAGCCGGTGTAATCCTCCGGTGTCCTGCTTCCTTACGCTGTGTGTTGAGCGCTCTGTGTAGCTGATTCGGCGTCTCACGTGATCTAGCACGTGGTACCTTCGTTGCCGATCAGCTGATACCTCTCTTCGTATGACATGTTGGTCACATAGGTTGCTTCTGATGGTGCGGCAATTTTGCAACGTTCCTTAGCGAAGGCGTGGGTAGTCTCAAGGATGATGCCAGGTAGCCAGACGTATTTCGAGGTGTTCCGACCTCTTCCTCAGTTGCCATGTTGGATTCATTAGGACTGCCCTCTTTTATACCCACTTGTTTTGTTGACCCACCAAAAACCAGTTTTTTTCCCCTATTAGTGTCGTTTCGTCTATCTATTGCGGTGTTGTTGCAAAACGGGATTTGGATTTTCTATTTGTTTGTTTTGGGTCCTTTTGGTAGATGTTCTGAAATGTATTCTTTATTTTTTTTTTATTTAAGACAGTATTTAATTATGTCTGAATAATTCATGTTTGGCAAGCGTAGTGCTTTTTCAGGTTGGGAATGGTTATATCTCTATTGTGGGTGCTTTAGCAAAAAAAAAGGGGGTTCATGAGTCTCTCAGATTTGATGATATGTTGTCTGTGATATATAAAACGCAGGTGCATTTTCAGTGCGTTTTATGCGTTTTTTTTTATATATATGCGTTTTCTTGTCTGCTTGTATTGTTTGACTGCATGGTTTGATCTAATGTTTTATTTTGTCTCTAGGTTATATAATGTGTTCCACAATTGAAAATGTGATAGTTATAGTGAGTAATAGACCTGGATATCTTATTTGCATCTGATTGTGTATGTGGTTCACTGTTTATTAGTGAATCTAGTGTTTGTCTTTATTTTAGTCTTTATTTTGGTACTTTATTTTGGTGAAGGGTATGGGCGAGAGACCCCTATCAAGGGATGGACGGGGTGCTGGTAAAACAGTCGGACCTCATCTGTCCAATAACGGGGGGCAAGCGCCATTGGGTACTGGGATTTTTGGTCACAGGAATCCGAATAATTTGAGTTCTGCATTTAGACCGTCTGGTATTATTGTTTCGAAGTAATAAATTCTCCTGGATTCTTGTCTGGACATTTTTGATAAGTGGTCACCCCCTCTCCAACTGACTTCCACTTTAGACAAACACTAGATTCACAAATATACAGTGAACCACATACACAAGCCGATACACATGCCGAATCAGCTACACAGAGCGCGCAACACACAGCGTGAGGAAGCAGGACACCTGGAGGATTACACAGGCTGCCGCCTCTCTAACACACAGCAGAGATTGGACCGCGGGGTGAGTACAAGCTAGTTGCTGTGTGGGACGCCACCGACAATAAGAAAACACTAAACTTTGGATACTGTACCAATGACCCTTCTGCTGTATTAACGAGCGCCATATTACCCAACATTACTAAGTGACATTGGATCAATTCACCATCTTTTTGGACTACTATATATATATATATATATATGTTTTTGGACTATTATTTTTTTGGATCTTTTTGGATTGTTACATTTGTTATTCCATTATATCCATATTTTTACCTACCGTATATACCCTTATTTTACCATTTTTTTACAGAATATTTTTTTACCTAATATTATCACCACTATTCCCTTCACCACTATCCCAATTTTTTCAACATCACGCACAATTATATTGTTCTTATTCCCATGGATTATTACTTTTAAACCAATCGTAGTACGAATATTTACCGTCACTAACCACACCCTACTCCCCTAAATCCAAGCTTTTAAATAACCAAGACCACCGTCTTAATTGCCATTTTAATAAAATTAAAGAGTATATCCATCTTTTATTAATTAACTACAAATAAATATCCTATGAAACCAGATACAGAGTGCCTGCCTATTCTTTACTTTCACTATTCCTTTACCTACTAGTGGTAAGGTGAACCACTACAGACAGAGCACCACCCCAGGGTGGGATCCGGGAGAGCCACAATTATCCTTCGATAATAAATTATACTACCTTCTGGAGATCTCAAAGCAGGTATGGAGGATCGCTGACCCTGATTCTTTATAATAGAAGCTAATAGCTTTCCAGGAAAGAAAGCTAGAAAAGAAACCTTTTGTTGTGCTTTCATATACAAAAAATCTCTATATGCATATTGGGCGTTAATCATTAGCTCTCTATTTTATTTTGATTGGGTCTTATAATATATTTGTTCTTTCTCTCTTCTGTCACTAACTAGCTCTTGTTCCCTCTTAGCAAAGAATTGCTTTAGTGAAGTAATCTTACTTATAAAAATACCCCTAATGGACGCATTCAATGCATCCCAAACACAGCACAAAGGCGCAAGAGCCAAGATTAATACTCCAGAGAAATAATATCTCCTCCTGGATTGCCTTATGATCTTCATTTTTCTTCATCCAGTAAGGGTTTATTCTCCTAGGGACTATGCAGCCACCACACTGACCCAAATTAAGATCAACTACCAAAGGAGCATGATCAGATATAACTAAGGCTCATAAGCATTTCAACACTACTAATATAGCGGCTACTCACCAATGCTAAATCTATTCGTGACATCAAACTCCCTGAGCTACTATAACAGGAAAAGTATTTGGTATCTGCATTGCTACTTCTCCATACGGTATATCCACAAAGCCCGCCTCTTTACAAAACTTTGCCAATGGTGATGCATAACTTTTTAAATGATTATTCCTTAAACCCACCCCGAATCTGTCCAGCTCTAAATTCATAACACAATTAAAATCTCCAATTATTATTGTTGCACATTCGTCTTTCTGGTCCTTAAACAATAATAACTGACCCAAAATGTACGGGAAGTATGGAGTGGAATATAAACCAATGCTAATGTGCATTTTGTGCCATTTAATTGACCATACAAAAAAATGAATCTCTCTTCTCAGTCACACAAGATGGAAATATTCTTATTATCAATCCTATTGTGAATCAAAACCGAAACACCCCTGGAATAAATAACATGTCTCATAAAGCATGTGTGTTAACCCTGCTACATCTGTAGTTTGAGTATACTGAGTGATAACTTTGACCCACCCAGCCTTTGCTGGTTCGGGAAGCTGTTACTTAAATGAGTCTCAGTCAAACCAACTACTCCAGGAAGGTGTCGGTGGATCAAACTAAAAATGATACATCTTTTTACTCTATCCCTCATTCCCCGTATATTCCACACAAAAATTTTAACCAACATTTTGGGTCAGAAAAAAAAAAGGGGGGGGGGGGACACCCTAGCTCACCTCCAACTTTAACTTCCCACAACCGATTCATTCCCACCCCCCTCGTCCTGTCCATCCTAATCCCCATCCTAGTGTCCCCTGGATTTAACCCGGGAACTCTAACCCTAGGTATTCCCTCCTCCCCCCTCCTACATCCCTTGTCACACTATTGAAATTGCAGCATGTTAGCCCAGCAAACATTGAACACTAAATTCCCTTCATATCCAACCATTCTGCAACCTCAGCTAAGGAATCAAAAATATGAACCTTATCCATAAAATACTTGAAGTTTAGCAGGAAAATTTTAAGAATATTTAACATTCGTGTGAATCAGCCGCTTTTTAACTGCACTGTAATTTCTTTTTTCCTGTGTGGCCTTGGGAAAATCTGGAAAAATAGATACCCGGGAGCCATTATAGCTTAGTTCCGTTTTTTCTCATGATTTTTTCAAGATCATGTCTGTCTTTTGAACAGAGAATTTTGGCCAACATAATCGGAGGGATACCCCCAGGAGGCCTCCTACCCCCATACACCCGATGGGCGCATTCCACTCCAAACAGAGGAGAAAAAATGTATCTTTTCCCTCACTCTCCAAAAGCCAGGTCTGTAAAAAAGACACAGGATCACTTTGTTCCGCTCCCACCCGGATTCCCAAAATCCTAATATTGCAGTGTCTAGCTCTGTCCTCTAAATCCGTGAGTTTCGCCTGTAAGGACCCTCTATCTTCTTTTAGTAGCAGAACCTCAGATTTCACATTGGCAACTTCTTTTTGCAGTGTGGTTACTATAGATTCCACCTCCTGATTTCTAGATCGCATTTCATTCAAATCATCTCTGATAAGAGAAATATCAGTTTTCACCGAACCCATTTGAGAGGTTAACATTTCCAATGCTTCATTAGATCTTTTGACCTGCTTAAGAATTTCGCCCAGGATCATACAGTCCTCATTATTTATATCTAATCGATTTACAAGTTACTGACTGATCCCCTATCAGACCTGAGGCCATTACTGGCTGATCTAAGGGGAGTCAGTATTCATAGATTTTGAACTCTCTCACTGGGCATTTTTACAGCGGTTTTCGTTTTTCCTGTTGGATACTTCAGAAACGTATTCATTCTTTGAGGTCTCTCCTCTGCCCTGTTGCCAGGGCGGCCTTTGTTGGATAGTAAGTCCCCAGACTTTCTGCGGTTCTTAGGGGCCATTAAAATATAAGAGCAAAAAAAGCAATAAGAGCAAAAAGGTGTGATGTAGAAGGGAGATGCGATTATATACAGATTATTGTTTTCCAAAGCAAAACCGTGTCGCGTCCCCAACTACAGCACCAAAGTTGACATTAATAATGCTATTATTTATAAGGCAGAACAGCAGTTCAGTCAATTGTTGTAATCTAGTCTATTCAGAGGATAAAACAACAGATGGTCACAGTCAATGTTGTTTGTGATATTAAAGACTAGTGGACTGTTAGAGTTAGTTAGAGTTAAAGTTAGTGTCTACTTTTAAACTACAGACCACTTTTTTTTACACACATCCATCTCACCAGACCGACATTGAACCGCTGATTATGCTGGCAGGCAGAGTGTTTACATTGCAAGCTTAATATGAAGACCAGTGAACTTGCGCTTGAAGTGGTAAGAATAAATGAATATGCATCAGAGGCTCTCCACAGGCTCAGAGCCGGTCCCCCCCCCACAATCGACAGGGTTCTCATTGACCCATTAGGCATCTCCAGTTCCAGCAGGTGACTTCGCTCTTCCCAAATACCCACCAGGCGCCAGAACCGCACACTCCCCGCAAGGCTCTGGAGGCTCCTCAACTATCCCGCCTCGTCGGCTCTCCCGAAGCTCCGCCCTCCAACACCCGACTCAGCTTCCAGAAGACTCCGGCAAGAAAAGGCAGTAGCAGTGGCTCCTTTGCAGCTGGGAACCGAAGTCAGAGAGGTAGCCGCCCGAGCTGAGGCACGCGTCCCACCGGCTTCCCAATCAGAAGAACGGGGAAAAGAGATGCTGGATCGGGAATTAAGGCAACACCACGCTGCTGCTAAGATTAATCACGGGGAGGAGTGGGAGAGATGTGGCACGCACCCTATGTCATGCCGCCATGCCCCACTCACCTTTATTGGCCCTCTTAGAGCCTGAATTGTTTAATATTGTTGAGTGGGCCCTGACAATAAAATCTATTAGTCCTCCCCTGGTTGGGCCCCTTCTGAGTTCGGGCCCCAAAGCAGCTGCTTCCCATATAGCTACGCCCCTCGGTACACCTAACTGTAAAAATGACTTGATGTCCTCCTCTGTGGTTGGTTTGTATAGCAGCTGTCAAACTGCTCGCAAGAAAGTATTATAGTTGAGGAGACATGCAAGAAATATAATATGCGGTGAGATTCAGGTTGTAAATAGCTAATGATGATGATAATAATATTAGTATTATACACTGCACTATAAATGCAAAAAGAAAAAACTGGAGTTCTGCTTTAAAGCTCCAAAAAGCACTAAAGAGAATGTAACTTGTGTTTTCACACTTTTGGCTGCAAATTGTACATAATTTCTTCTTCTAATATAGTTTGTAATATGGTTTATAATGTGTCTAGCACACTGTAGCAGCTCTGTTCTCCATTCTTACAACTCCATACTTCATTGTACCAGTCTCTAGACCACATAAATGTGCTTATGTGAGCCTCATTCATTTTCTCAAAAGTTCCATTAAGCTACTCACTGAGCCATTGTACCCCCAACTGATACTGCCTTTTGCTTCATTATGCAAACCATGTTTTTCTTACACATTCATTAAGAAAGAATCTGTGCCACCACCCTTCATTATGCCAACAACTTCATTATGCCATGTAGTGTTTCCTTCTGCCAGATACTATAATGATGGCTTTTCACACATTTTATATTGGTGGTCAGTGGCAGTAAACTAAGAGGATAGAGTGCTTGATGAACCGCTTCAATCTTCTCTCAGGACCTCTGCTACATATAAGTGATAAACAGCAAAAACCTACATTAGTATTATGAACTACATATACATAATATACAATATACGTTGGTGACAACATATGAATGGTATACATTTTTTCTAAAGTATAATCAGAGTATTTCTGTCCTGAAAAAATAATGTAGATTAATTTAAAAATGGCAAAATGCAGTCATAAAGAGAAGAGAAAGAATTCTAGAGTTGGACCAGCCTATTGACTTTGAACTCATATACAGTCAGGTCCATAAATATTGGGACATCGACACAATTCTAACATTTTTGGCTCTATACACCACCACAATGGATTTGAAATGAAACAAACAAGATGTGCTTTAACTGCAGACTGTCAGCTTTAATTTGAGGGTATTTACATCCAAATCAGGTGAACGGTGTAGGAATTACAACAGTTTGCATATGTGCCTCCCACTTGTTAAGGGACCAAAAGTAATGGGACAGAATAATAATTGTAAATCAAACTTTCACTTTTTAATACTTGGTTGCAAATCCTTTGCAGTCAATTACAGCCTGAAGTCTGGAACGCATAGACATCACCAGACACTGGGTTTCATCCCTGGTGATGCTCTGCCAGGCCTTTACTGCAACTGTCTTCAGTTCCTGCTTGTTCTTGGGGCATTTTCCCTTCAGTTTTGTCTACAGCAAGTGAAATACATGTTCAATCGGATTTAGGTCAGGTGATTGACTTGGCCATTGCATAACATTCCACTTCTTTCCCTTAAAAAACTCTTTGGTTGCTTTTGCAGTATGCTTTGGGTTATTGTCCATCTGCACTGGTAAACGCCGTCCAATGAGTTCTGAAGCATTTAGCTGAATATGAGCAGATAATATTGCCCGAAACACTTCAGAATTCATCCTGCTGCTTTTGTCAGCAGTCACATCGTCAATAAATAAAAGAGAACCAGTTCCGTTGGCAGCCATACATGCCCACACCATGACACTACCACCACCATGCTTCACTGATGAGGTGGTATGCTTAGGATCATGAGCAGTTCCTTTCCTTCTCCATACTCTTCCCTTTACTGTGGTACAAGTTGATCTTGGTCTCATCTGTCCATACGATGTTGTTCCAGAACTGTGAAGGCTTTTTTAGATGTCGTTTGGCAAACTCTAATCTGGCCTTCCTGTTTTTGAGGCTCACCAATGGTTTACAGCTTGTGGTGAACCCTCTGTATTCACTCTAGTGAAGTCTTCTCTTGATTGTTGACTTTGAAACACATACACCTACCTCCTGGAGAGTGTTCTTGATCTGGCCAACTGTTGTGAAGGGTGTTTTCTTCACCGGGGAAAGAATTCTTCGGTCAGCCACCACAGTTGTTTTCAGTGGTCTTCCGGGTCATTTGGTGTTGCTGAGCTCACCGTTGCATTCCTTCTTTTTAAGAATGTTCCAAACAGTTGTTTTGGCCACGCCTAATGTTTTTGCTATCTCTCTGATGGGTTTGTTTAGTTTTTTCAGCCTAATGATGGGTTGCTTCACTGATAGTGACAGCTCTTTGGATCTCATCTTGAGAGTTGATAGCAACAGATTTCAAATGCAAATAGCACACTTGAAATGAACTCTGGACCTTTTATCTGCTCATTGTAATTGGGATAATGAGGGAATAACACACACCTGGCCATGGAACAGCTGAGAAGCCAATTGTCCCATTACTTTTGGTCCCTTAACAAGTGGGAGGCACATATGCAAACTGTTGTAATTCCTACACCATTCACCTGATTTGCATGTAAATACCCTCAAATTAAAGCTGACAGTCTGTAGTTAAAGCACATCTTGTTCGTTTCATTTCAAATTTAATGTGGCGGTGTATAGAGCCAAAAATTTTAGAATTGTGTCAATGTCCCAATATTTATGGACCTAACTGTATTTTAATCACAGAATGGATTACTTGTGCACAACTGTTGAATATTCATAAAATATTGCTGAAGTGCATTTGTGTAATTAAAAATGTTACAATATAATCCATTGCATGCCAGATAATATATACAGTACATAATCACTGTTGGATGCTCCATAAAAAGTTAATTTTATTTCAGATTGTTATGTTGGTGGTCCATGCACACCAAAACCCTTTGGCTCTTGGTGGGCACGGCTGCTGAGTTACACACAAGTTCCTTTCTCCATTTTCTCTGGTCCATGTTTGATGGCATCCTTATCTACCTCCTATGTGGTTATGGACATCGGCAGGCTCATTCCGGTCTTCAACTAGTTGTGCAGCCTTTCCTGTGTATGTAGGGCGCATGTGTTCTGATCCTGGCTTTTTAAGGGACAACGTACAGCTTAATCTCTTGGGGACACATGACGTACCGGTACGTCATGATATCCCGGTACTTAAGGACACATGACATATCGGTACGCCATGTGTAGTTCCGATCACCGCCGCATGGCGGGCGGTGATCGGAACAAGGTGCCTGCTCAATTCATTGAGCAGGCACCCTGGGACAATGCGCGGGGGGGTCCTGTGACCCCCGTGTCGGCGATCGCAGCAAACAGCAGGTCAATTCAGACCTGCTGTTTGCTGCGTTTCCGGGTTATTCGGGTCTCTGGGGACCCGATAACCCGGAACAGGATGGTGATCGGTGGTGTGATAATACACCACCAATCACCATCCTGCAATCCTGGGAGGTGATGGTGACATCACCTCTCAGGGTCGGCTCTGATTGGCTGCAGGGGCGGGCGGTTCAAATTATTGCAGCGCTCCTCTCCTCCTCCTTTCTTGTGTCCAGGAGCTGAGGAGAGAGGAGCGCTGCATCGATCTCCAGAGCCAGGACCCCCCAGCACCCCCATCTGTGCCCAGCAACCCCTTCTGACCCTCCAGGGAAAGGTTATGGACAGGTTAGGCAGGGATATTCAGGGAAAGTTTAGTGGGGAAAAAAAAAGTTTTTAACCGTTGCATCACCCTAATCGGGTGTCTGGGGTCCACAGCACAGCTGTGTGACCATCGACATCCCCCAGGGGTGCTACAGCTTGCCCCCCCCACACACATTTTTTTAGGCGCAAGCATTTTTTTTTGAGGACGAGGATAACCCCACTTTCCTTTTGTCATCCGCATCCTCCTCATCATCTAGCAATGATGATGAGTCCCAAGGCGGCGTAGATACCGACAGGCGGAGCAAGGGTAACGCCATGCTATGGACCCTGTGGCCCACACTAGTACGAGAAGCTCTGGGGCTCGTACTAGTTTTCCGGCCCACCAGTTAAGTCCATCGGAGCCCCCTACCGGTGAACTTGCATGGTGTACCCCAGAGCATTTTGAGTCTGCGATTCCTGATTTTGTTGGCCAACCAGGAATCCAGATTCCCACAGTGGGCTTCACTGAATATGACTATTTTGTCTTTTTTTCAGTGACCACTTTGTGAACCTGATGGTGAAGCAAACGAACCTGTACGCCCAACAGTTCATTGCTCAACACCCGGGCTCCTTTTTGGCTAGGGCCGGTGGCTGGACTCCGGTCAGTGCAGCCGAGATGAGGACGTTTTGAGGCCTTGTGCTGCACATGGGCCTAGTCAAAAAACCCATTGTCAGGCAATACTGGAGTGGGGACGTCCTCTACCAGACCCCACTTTACAGTACGTCCATGACACGTACCCGGTTTGAGGCCATCCAGAAATGCCTGCATTACGCAGATAATGCAGCATGTCTCCCCCCCAGGTGATCCTGCCTATGACCGCCTGTACAAAATCAGGCCGGTCATCGATCACTTTGGGGCCAAATTTTTGGAGGCCTATGTACCTGGAAGGGAGGTCGCAGTTGATGAGTCTCTCATTGCTTTCAAGAGGAGACTCATTTTCCGCCAGTGTGTTACCTCTAAGCGGGTGAGGTATGGCGTGAAGCTGTACATACTTTGTGAGAGTACCTCAGGGTACACTTACAAGTTTCGTGTGTACGAGGAGCGAGATTCCCGTATTGAACCCCCAGAATGTCCCCCCACTCTGGGTGTTAGCGGGAAACTTGTGTGGGACCTTATGCACCCACTGCAAGATAAGGGTTACCAACTGTACATGGATAACTTTTATGCTAGTATCCCCTTGTTCCAGTCCCTCACCGCCAGATCCAAGTCCGCTTGTGGGACCGTGCGGAAAAAATCTACGCGGCCTCCCTGCCCACCCCCTCCAGGTACCTATCCCCAGGGGTGAGACCCGTGCCCTTACCAGTGGAAACCTGTTGCTGGTCAGATATAAGGACAAGAGGGATGTCCTTGTACTGTCCACAATTCATGGTAACTGCATCACCCCTGTCCCTGTGGGAGGTACCGCGGCAACGGTCCTCAAGCCCGATTATATCATCGACTACAATCTGTATATGGGAGGAGTTGATCTCTCTGATCAAGACCTCAAGTCATATAATGCCATGCGCAAAACCCGGGCATGGTACAAAAAGTTGCGGTCTACTTGGTACAGGTTGCCTTGTACAACTATTTTGTGCTGTCCCGGAGCGCTGGCAACACAGGGAAATTCCTCCAGTTCTATGAGGCAGTCCTCAAGGCCCTGATCTTTTCTGACCGTTAAAGAGCAGGCCGAAGTACCTCAGGAACTGGAGGCGCCCGGATCGTCCCTGGCCAACACTTTCCAGGTTTGGTCCCCCATACTGGAAAGAAGGGACGGACCCAAAAAAGGTGCAGAGTGAGTCACAGGAGGGGGATACGGAAGGACACCACCAATCAGTGTGACACGTGCCCCGATCATCCAGGCCTCTGCATTATTGGTTGCTTCAGGGAGTACCACACTTCCAGGGAGTACTAAATTTATAATCCCCTTCCCCAATTTTAATTCCATTTAGCCACTGACAATCGGAAAATAAACTATGGTTCTCAGACTTGAAACACTAAAACAAAAACAAAAAAGTATTTTGTAGACATATTTGGTATCGCCGCGTCCGTAAGAATCTTCTATATAAAAATACCCCATGACCTAACCCCTCAGATGAACACTGTAAAATAAAGTGCAAAAAAAAGGTATTTTTTTGTCATTTTACATCACAAATAGTGTAATAGCAAACGATCAAAAAGTCATATGCCCCCCAAAATAGTGCCAATAAAACGGTCCTCTCATCCCGCAAAAAATTAGCCTCTACCTAAAATAATCTGCTAAAAAAAACAAAAAACTGACTCAGACTATGGAGATACTAAAATGTATTTTTTTGGTTTATAAAAGGATAATATAGTGTAAACATGAATGTAGACAAAAGAAATCGCGACACTCACCACTGCATCGGAGAAATTCAAGGCTTTATTTCTTGCTGATAGTTCGCAGGCTGGGGAGCGGAATGGCCCTTCAGTGTGAGCCTTGTAACGTCCCCAAAAAAAAAAATGTATTTCCCAAAATGATCCAAACATGAAGTAGACATATGGGGAATGTAAAATAATAACTATTGTTGGAGGTATTACTATCTATTATAAAAGTAGAGAAATTGAAATTTGCAAATTTGCAAATTTTTCTAAATTTTTGGTACATTTTGTATTTTTTGATAAATAAAAATGATATTTTTTTTACTCCATTTTACCAGTGTCATGAACTACAATATGTGATGAAAAAACTATCTCAGAATGGCCTGGATAAGTTAAAGCATTTTAACCGCCTCCGGACCGCCGAACGCAGCGACGCGTCCTGGAGGCGGTCGATTCATTCCTCCTGGACGCATATACGCGTCCTCTCGCGAGACGCGAGATTTCACAGGATCGGAAGGTAAGCGAGTGGATCTCCAGCCTGCCAGCGGCGATCGTTCGCTGGCAGGCTGGAGATGCAATTTTTTTAACCCCTAACAGGTATATTAGACGCTGTTTTGATAACAGCGTCTAATATACCTGCTACCTGGTCCTCTGGTGGTCCCTTTTGTTTGGATCGACCACCAGAGGACACAGGCAGCTCAGTAATATGTAGCACCAAACACCACTACACTACACCCCCCCTGTCACTTATTAACCCCTTATTAACCCCTGATCACCCCATATAGACTCCCTGATCACCCCCCTGTCATTGATCACCCCACTGTCATTGATCACCCCCCTGTAAGGCTCCATTCAGACGTCCGTATGTTTTTTACGGATCCACTGATACATGGATCGGATCCGCAAAACACATACGGACGTCTGAATAGAGCCTTACAGGGGGGTGATCAATGACGGGGGTGATCACCCCATATAGACTCCCTGATCACCCCCCTGTCATTGATCACCCCCCTGTAAGGCTCCATTCAGACGTCTGTATGTTTTTTACGGATCCACGGATACATGGATCGGATCCGCAAAATACATACAGACGTCTGACTAGAGCCTTACAGGGGGGTGATCGCCCCATATAGACTCCCTGATCACCCCCCTGTCATTGATCACCCCCCTGTCAATGATCACCCCCCTGTAAGGCTCCATTCAGACGTCTGTATGTTTTTTACGGATCCACGGATACATGGATCGCGGCCGCAAAACACATACAGACGTCTGACTAGAGCCTTACAGGGGGGTGATCGCCCCATATAGACTCCCTGATCACCCCCCTGTCATTGATCACCTCCCTGTCATTGATCACCCCCCTGTAAGGCTCCATTCAGACGTCCGTATGTTTTTTACGGATCCATGGATACATGGATCGGGTCCGCAAAACACATACAGAAGTCTGACTAGAGCCTTACAGGGGGGTGATCACCCCATATAGACTCCCTGATCACCCCCTTGTCATTGATCACCTCCCTGTCATTGATCACCCCCCTGTAAGGCTCCATTTAGACGTCCGTATGTTTTTTACGGATCCACGGATACATGGATCAGATCCGCAAAACACGTACGGACATCTGAATGGAGCCTTACAGGGGGGTGATCAATGACAGGGGGGTGATCAATGACAGGGGGGTGATCAGGGAGTCATTGATCACCCCCTGTAAGGCTCCATTCAGACGTCCGTATCCGTTTGCGGATCCGATCTATGTATCCGTGGATCCGTAAAAAACATACGGACGTCTGAATGGAGCCTTACAGTGGGGTGATCAATGAGAGGGGGGTGATCACCCCATATAGACTCCCTGATCACCCCCCTGTCATTGATCACCCCCTGTAAAGCTCCATTCAGACTTTTTTTGGCCCAAGTTAGCGGAAATTTTTTTCTTTTTTTTTTTCTTACAAAGTCTCATATTCCACTAACTTATGTCAAAAAATAAAATCTCACATGAACTCACCATATCCCTCACGGAATCCAAATGCGTAAAATTTTTTAAACATTTATATTCCAGACTTCTTTTCACGCTTTAGGGCCCCTAAAATGCCAGGGCAGTATAAATACCCCACATGTGACCCCATTTCAGAAAGTAGACACCCCAAGGTATTCGCTGAGGGGCATATTGAGTCCATGAAAGATTGAAATTTTTGTCCCAAGTTATCGGAAATGGAGACTTTGTGAGAAAAAAAACAAAAAAAATCAATTTCCGCTAACTTGTGGCAAACAAAAAAATATTTCTATGAACTCGCCATGCCCCTCATTGAATACCTTGGGGTGTCTTCTTTCCAAAATGGGGTCACATGTGGGGTATTTATACTGCCCTGGCATTTTAGGGGCCCTAATGTGTGGTAAGTAGTTTGAAATCAAAATCTGTAAAAAATGGCCGGTGAAATCCGAAAGGTGCTCTTTGGAATGTGGGCCCCTTTGCCCACCTAGGCTGCAAAAAAGTGTCACACATGTGGTATTGCCGTACTCAGGAGAAGTTGGGCAATGTGTTTTGGGGTGTCATTTTACATATACCCATGCCGGGTGAGAGAAATATCTCGGTCAAAAGCCAACTTTTGTATAAAAAAATGGGAAAAGTTGTCTTTTGCCAAGATATTTCTCTCACCCAGCATGGGTATATGTAAAATGACACCCCAAAACACATTCCCCAACTTCTCCTGAGTACGGCAATACCATATGTGTGACATTTTTTTTGCAGCCTAGGTGGGCAAAGGGGCCCACATTCCAAAGAGCATCTTTCGGATTTCACCGGCCATTTCTTAGAGATTTTGATTTCAAACTACTTCGCACGCATTTGGGCCCCTAAAATGCCAGGGCAGTATAACTACCCCACAAGTGACTCCATTTTGGAAAGAAGACACCCCAAGGTATTTCGTGATGGGCATAGTGAGTTCATGGAAGTTTTTATTTTTTGCCACAAGTTAGTGGAATATGAGACTTTGTAAGAAAAAAAGAAAGAAAATCATCATTTTCCGCTAACTTGTGACAAAAAATAAAAAGTTCTATGAACTCACTATGCCCATCAGCGAATACCTTAGGGTGTCTACTTTCCGAAATGGGGTCATTTGTGTGGTGTTTTTACTGTCTGGGCATTGTAGAACCTCAGGAATCATGACAGGTGCTCAGAAAGTCAGAGCTGCTTCAAAAAGCGGAAATTCACATTTTTGTACCATAGTTTGTAAACGCTATAACTTTTACCCAAACCATTTTTTTTTTTACCCAAACATTTTTTTTTTTATCAAAGACATGTAGAACAATAAATTTAGAGAAAAATTTATATATGGATGTCGTTTTTTGGGCAAAATTTTACAACTGAAAGTGAAAAATGTAATTTTTTTTGCAAAAAAATAGTTAAATTTCGATTAATAACAAAAAAAGTAAAAATGTCAGCAGCAATGAAATACCACCAAGTGAAAGCTCTATTAGTGAGAAGAAAAGGAGGTAAAATTCATTTGGGTGGTAAGTTGCATGACCGAGCAATAAACGGTGAAAGTAGTGTAGTGCAGAAGTTTAAAAAGTGATCTGGTCATTAAGGGTGTTTCAGCTAGGGGGGCTGAGGTGGTTAAAGTTATTCACACATAAAGTGACACTGGTCAGATTTGCAAAAAAATGGCATGGTCCTTAAGGTAAAAATGAGCCCAGTCCCTAAGGGGTTAAGTCAGCCTTCCGGTGTGTATTTAAAGCATCTGTCCACAGGGGAGGTGTCTGAGTAATTGTATTTTTAACTTGCTAGTTTCTCCATGAAGGTGTGCTATATACATTCTGTATACACCCATGCCCAATCTCTCCCTGACTACAAGATCTTGATCTTTTGCTGCCCCACCTTATCTCTGCCTGACTCTCGTGTTGACCCTGTGCTGCTTGCCCTGACCTTTGGCTTGATTATTGGATTGAATATACTCTGCTTGCCCCAACATTGGCTTGTTCCTTGTCTATGGTTTTGATGGATTCCTTGGTGCTTGTTAGATCAGTGTCCCTTTTCTGTTGCTATTAAGAACATTATATATTAAGCTACTACTTCCCTCATTTCTGCTACCGCCACTCCCTTCCTCTCTTTGCTGCCTGTATTTGCATGGCTGCTTCTAATTGTAATCAGCTTCTGCTATATATGCTGCTCTGCTCTCTCACTCCATTCCAGGTCTTAGATTCCTAGTTGTCTAGTTAACCAATGAGGTGTGCTATTCTCTCTGTCTCTGATACTTTGCTGCCTGCCCTGGCCTTGTATTAGTGTCTCAGATACACACAAACTTTGCCTGCCATGACCTCAGATTCATTTTTCAGATACACATGGACTCTGCCTGCCCTGACCTAGACCTGTTTCCTGATTTCAAATGTACTTTATCCATGATGCTTTGCACCAGTGTCCCTGGCCTCCATGTGTCTGCTGCAAACTACACGGGGTTACTCTAGGAGGTAACAGCCTGGATGATCCTTACAGAGAAGACCACATTAGTGTCGATCGAGCACCATAGTGCTCATTTTCTCGGGGGATTGGGCAGAACACATCAGGATGCTCGGGTGCTCTACCGAGCACCCGAGCACAATGGAGGTCAATGGGAGAACCCGAACATTAAACCAGGCACCCCCTGCTCTGAAGAGGGGAGGGTGCCTGGTTCATAGGAAAAGGTCAGAAATTGATGGAAACACCACCTAAATGGTTCAGGAACAGCATGGGGAGGATGTCTGGATGCATCTTGGACTCCCAGGTCACTGCTAGGAATGATGTTGTTCGAGTAGTAAGCCACTTTTACAGACTGACAATAATACGCACAAAACCATAAAGGAGGGCATCATACACAGCTTTGAAATATTATGATGAATGGCCTACTGGTGACCCTCAAAAACATTTGGAGCAAGCGCCTGCTGATCTGACCATCTAAAGCATTATGGGCGAGGGTTTGCTGCTTTAGTGACTCTAGATAATCCATTCGGATGTCTGCCCTATCAACTTTCAATGTTATTTTCAGTGCCAACCACGGTGACCACGGGTAAGGGGGAATCAGTGTTCGATTCCGGAGAGGGAGCCTGGGAAACGGCTATGGCTACCACATCCAAACAAGTCAGCATGCGTGCAAATTACCTATTAGGTACAATTAAGTGAGGGCCTGTTGGTGAGCTGACCCTGTAAAAAATTATATGCGAGGGCTTGCTGGTGAGCTGACCCTCTAAATATTATATGCGAGGGCCTACTGGTGAGCAGACCCTGGAAAACATTATACGCAAGGGCCTGCTGGTGAGCTGACTCTGTAAAAGATTTTAGGTGAGGACCTGCAGGTGAGCTGACCCTGTAGGTCCAGCTGGTGAGCTGACCCTCTAAAAAAATGTATGCGAGGGCCTGCTGGTGAGCTGACCCTGCAAAACATTATATGCGAAGGGCATATATGCGAGGGCATTATATGCGACGAGGATGAGAAAAGGAAGAAGGGGTGCATGGGAATATAGTGTATTCAGTACTGTGAGGAAACCAACCTTGCCACTGGGTGCTGGAGAAGCCTGGTTGCCAGCCTCTTGCCCCAGGATTATGGGCCCTCTCATCAGCCCATGCTAAACTTAAACCCAATGGCGATTTGACTGTGTTTGTGGCATCTGTGTTTGTGCTGTTCGGATATATTGAGCGCTCAGATCCAAGCCATCTGGGGATAAGCTGAATGGGGGGTTCTGTTCAGTTTGCTTAAATATATATATTTTTTTTATTTTATTTTTTTTGAGGGTAAAGCAGTGGACAGCCAGAGCTGTGTGTTTATTGTTCTTATATAACATTGTTACACATTAGTACCACCCACAGGGTTTTGTAAGACAACCAGTAAACACGTACAATACACTCAGACACTCCCACACAAAATCCTCCCCTCTGCCTGTGATACAATTACCTTACACAATGGGTTAATGTAATTATCACAGGCAGGAGAATACACAGTTTTACAGAGTCTTCTGTCCTGGAGATAATTGGGAAGTAATTCAATTATCTCTCAGGACAAAGGGAAATCGCCAATACACACGTGGGGACAATAGGACAGAAATCACTATTCAAATATACAATGTCACAACCATTACCGTAAACACAGACATTTAACATATCAAAAAATGGCACGAATTAGACCAGGGGTTCAAAAGTTAGTAAAAGTCCTTTGTGGCCAAAGAAAGCATGGCTTTTCTGCCCAAAACCAGTTTTTACAGAGTTAGGCCTCATGCACACGGCCGTTGTTTGGGTCCGCATCCGAGCCGTTTTGGCGGCTCGGATGCGAACCCATTCACTTCAATGGTGCCGCAAAAGATGCGGACAGCACTCCGTGTGCTGTCCGCATCCATTGCTCCATTACCTCTATTCACAACAGCAAAACTACACAAAAATACATAACTCCTATCAAACTGAACAGAAACCCCCCCCCCCATTCAACTTATCCCCAGATGGCTTGGATCTGAGCACTCAATATATCCGAACAGCACTCAGATGCCACAAACACAGTCAAATCGCCATGGGGTTTAAGTTTAGCATGGGCTGATGAGAGGGCCCAAAATCCTGGGGCAAGAGGCTGGCAACCAGGCTTCTCCAGCACCCAGTGGCGAGGTTGGTTTCGCCACAAGTACATTATAAACAACACATTTAAAGTGACTTTATGTTCATCAGCTTTCCTCTGGTGGAGTCGAGAAGTCATGGTCAATCCAGGCTTTGTTAATTTTTATAAGATTCAACCTGTCAGCATTTTCAGTTGACAGGCGGTTACGCTTATCTGTTATAATGCCCCCAGCAGCACTAAATACCCGCTCAGACAAAATGCTGAAAGCAAGGCAGGCCAGCACCTCCAAGGCGTAGAGCGCCAGTTAGTGCCACTAGGCCACGCATCAGGGTGAGGATGCTGGCAGGGTTTCATATAACTGTCCGAGGCTTTGGAGAGTGTTATCCTGCCTTTGTTGGAACTGGTGTGTTCCCCTTGTCTCCCCTCCTCGGTTGACCAAGGAACTACAGACTCTGCCGCCAACGTTCTCAGATAGAAATTTTTGGAGCAATTTTTTAACAAGGATCTTCTGGTATTGCACCATTTTGCTCGTCCTCTCCACCAGAGGAATGAGAGATGAATAGTTATCTTTGTAGAGGGAGTCAAGAAGGGTGAACAACCAGTAATCTGTGTTGTCTAAAATGCGTATAACGCGTGGGTCGCTGGAAAGGCAGCCTAACATGAATTCAGCCCTGTGTGCCAACAGGCAAGACTTCATTGTCATCATCAGGAGGATGACTTTCAATCTCCTCATCCCCTTCCTCCTCTTCTGCCCTCCCACGCTGAACAGATGGAATTAAACTTCCATGGGTACTACCCTCTGTAGCGGAGGCAACCGTCTCCTGCTCCTCCTCTTCCTCCTCTTTATAGCCCTCTTCGTGCTGAGAAGACAAACTGAAGGTGGTCTGGCTATCACCCTGTGTAATGTCTTCCACCTCATCCACATGCAAAGCGTCCGCCTTAATTGTGAGCAGCAAGCGTTTGAGTAGACACAGAAGTGGGATGGTTACGCTGATAATAGCGTTATCGCCGCTCACCATCTGTGTTGATTCCTCAAAGTTTCTTAAAACCTCACAGAGGTCAGACATCCATGTCTACTCCTCTCTTGTGAATAGTTGACGCTGATTGGAAAGGCGATGATCATTTTGCAGCTGGCATTTCACTACTTCCTTCTGCTGCTCACAAAGCCTGGCCTACATGTGGAACGTCAAGTTCCAGCTCATGCTCACGTCGCACAACAGCCATTGAGCTGGCAATTTCAAGCGCTGCTGCAGCGTTGACAGACTGGCTAAAGCTGTTGATGACTTGCGGAAATGTGCACACATGCAGCGTACCTTCACCAGTAGCTTAGGCAAATTGGCGTAGGTTTTGCGAAACCGCTGAACCACTAAGTTTAAGACGTGGGCTAGGCATGGGATGCGTGTGAGCTTGCTAAGCTCCAAAGCCTCCACCAAGTTACGGCCATTATCAGACACAACCATGCCTGGTTCTAGCTTGAGTGGCGAGAGCCACAGCTCAGTCTGGTCTCTTATCACCTGCCACAGCTCTGCGGTGGTGTGCTGTTTGTCCCCTAAGCATATCAGCTTCAGAACGGCCTGTTGCTGCTTCCCCACTGCAGTGCTACACTGCTTCCAGCTACTGACTGATTACTAACTGCAAAAGGATAATTCGGAGGTGCAAGTGGAAGAGGAGGCGAGGAGGAGAAGTGGGAGTTGGATCCACTAACGTAGGTGCGGGCGGAAACCCTGATCGACGTAGGGCCCGCAATCCTTGGCGTCGGTAGCACCTGTACCATCCCAGGGTACGACTCGCTCCCGGCCTCCACAACATTGACCCAGTGTGCCGTCAGGGAAATGTAGCGTCCCTGGCCAAATGCATTTGTCCATGTGTCTGTGGTTAAGTGGACCTTCCCAGTAACTGCTTTGGTCAGGGCACGTGTGATGTTACGGGACACATGTTGGTGTAAGGTGGGCATGGCACACCTTGAAAATAGTGGTGGCTGGGGACTGCGTAACGCGGGACAGCCGCCTACATCAGGCTGCGGAAGGCCTCAATGTTCAAAAGCCTAAATGGCAACATTTCCAAGGCTATTAATTTGGAAAGCTGCGCATTTAGTGCAATGGCCTGTGGGTGCGTGGCTCGGTATTTGCACTTGTGTTCAAATGCCTGGGGCAAGGACATTTGTATGCTGCGCTGGGACACGGAAGTGGATGTGTTCACTGATTGTGCTTGCGAATGTCAAGGTGCAAGGTGGGAGCCATCTGGGCCTGCATTTTGGACAGGGGATTGGCCAGCATGTAACATAGGGGAAGAGGAGGCAGTGGTGTGACCCGCAGACACAGATTGTGGACCCAGGTGTTCAGCCCACCTATTATGGTGCTTTGATGCCATGTGGCTTATCATGCTGGTGGTGGTGAGACATATACATGATGGACGAGGAGGATGAGAAAAGGAAGATTTAACCATATACCCTTTTTTGTGGCGGAAGGAGTGCATGGGACACGGAAGTGGATGTGTTCGCTGATTGTGCTTGCGAAGGTCCAGGTGCAAGGTGGGAGCCATCTGGGCCTGCATTTTGGACAGGGGATTGGCCAGCATGTAACATAGGGGAAGAGGAGGCAGTGGTGTGACCCGCAGAGACAGATAGTGGACCCAGGTGTTTGATGGCCTGCTGGTGACCCACTAAAACATTATGGGTGAGGGTCTTCAGCTGAGCTGACCATCTAAAACATTATGGGTGAGGGCCTGCTGGTGAGCTGACCATCTAAAACATTATGGGTGAGGGCCTGCTGGTGAGCTGACCATCTAAAACATTATGGGTGAGGGCCTGCTGGTGAGCTGACCATCTAAAACATTATGGGCGAGGGCCTGCTGGTGAGCTGACCATCTAAAACATTATGGGCGAGGGCCTGCTGGTGAGCTGACCATCTAAAACATTATGGGTGAGGGCCTGCTGGTGAGCTGACCATCTAAAACATTATGGGTGAGGGTCTGCTGGTGAGCTGACCATCTAAAACATTATGGGTGAGGGTCTGCTGGTGAGCTGACCATCTAAAACATTATGGGTGAAGGCCTGCTGGTGAGCTGACCATCCGAAAAATTATATGAGAAGGCATATACATGATGGACAAGGAGGATGAGAAAAGGAAGATTCAACCATATACCCTTTTTTGTGGCGGAAGGGGTGCACGGGACACGGAAGTGGATGTGTTCGCTGATTGTGCTTGCGAAGGTCCAGGTGCAAGGTGGGAGCCATCTGGGCCTGCATTTTGGACAGGGGATTGGCCAGCATGTAACATAGGGGAAGAGGAAGCAGTGGTGTGACCCGCAGACACAGATTGTGGACCCAGGTGTTCAGCCCACCTATTATGGTGCTTTGGTGCCATGTGGCTTATCATGCTGGTGGTGGTGAGGTTGCTAGTAGTGAAGATTGAGCACCCCGATGCTCGGATGCTCGGATGCTCGGGTGCTCTGCCCGAGCACACCGGGATGTTCGGGTGCTCTACCGAGCACCCGAGCCCTATAGAAGTCAATGGGAGGACTCGAGCATTAAACCAGGCACCCCCTGCTCTGAAGAGGGGAGGGTGCCTGGTTCATAGGAAAAGGTCAGAAATTGACGGAAACACCACCAAAATGGGTCGGGGACAGCATGGGGAGGATGTCTGGATGCATCTTGGACTACAATGTCGCTGCTGGTAACGATGTTGCCCGAGTTGTATGCCACTTTTACAGACTGACCATAAAACTCACAAAACCGAAGATAAAAGCGATTTTAGATGAAAAATTGTTAGGTAACATTCTTTCCTGTATATTTACTTTTATATAAAGAGCAAGATCAGACAAAAATTTCCGTGATTTTCGGAACTGGGGCCATGACTAAGAGGGACGGCCGGTAGTTTCGATTGTGTTGACCGGAATCTTGGACGATCAAACTGAACTCATTGGAAGAGGAACGGCCGGTGGCATCCGCATTGTACCTGTAGAGGTGAAATTCTTGTACCGGCGCAAGCCGAACCACAGCCGAAACCTTTGTTGCCATGAACGTTTTCATTAATCAACAACTTAAGTTGGAGGTTCGAAGATGATCCCCGGCAGCGTTATTCCCATTTCCCGCCGAGCATTTTCTGGGAAACTAAAGTCTTTGGGTATCGGGGGGAGTATGGTTGCAAAGCTGAAACTTAAACTAATTGATGGAAGGGCACCACCAGGAGTGGAGCCTGCGGCTTAATTTGACTACGCATGGGAACCTTACCCGGCCCGGACACAGAAAGGATTGACAGATTGATACCTATTTCGTGATTCTGTGGGTGGTGGTGCATGGCCGTTTTGAGCGTGTGGATCGTGCTAATTAGTTACGTGACCCCCGGTGATTACGATTGTGTTGACCAGACTATCATCTGATGATAATGAACTTGAAAGAGGAATGGACGTTGAGCTGACCGTGTAAAAAATTGTAGGCGAGGGCCTGCTGTCGCTTTGTTAACACTAGATAACTTCTAAGCTGATCGCACGTCCCCGTGATGCTGACGATCTATTCGGATGTCTGCTCTATCAACTTTTGATGTTCTTTTTTGCGCCTACCATGGTGGCCATGGGTAATGGGGAATCAGGCCTCGATTCCGGAGAGGGAGCCTGAGGGATGGCCACAGCTACCACTTCCAAGAAAGGCAGGCGGGGGCACGCAAATTTCCCAGTACTGACTCAGGGAGGTAGTGAAGATAAATAACAATACAGTACTCTTAAGAGAGCCTGTCATTGGAACGAGTACAAAAAAATTACAGGGTATGTCATAGGTATTTAGGGTGAGGAAACGTTATACAGGAGAGGTAAAGTATGATTGATTGCCTGCTGGTGACCCACTAAAACATTAGGGGTGAGGGCCTGCTGGTGAGCTGACCATCTAAAACATTATGGGTGAGGGTCTGCTGGTGAGCTGACCATCTAAAACATTATGGGCGAGGGCCTGCTGGCGAGCTGACCATCTAAAACATTATGGGTGAGGGCCTGCTGGTGAGCTGACCATCTAAAACATTATGGGTGAGGGTCTGCTGGTGAGCTGACCATCTAAAACATTATGGGTGAGGGCCTGCTGGTGAGCTGACCATCCGAAAAATTATATGAGAAGGCATATACATGATGGACGAGAAGGATGAGAAAAGGAAGATTCAACCATGTACCCTTTTTTGTGGCGGAAGGGGTGCATGGGAATACAGTACATTCTAAACAACACATTTAAAGTGCCTTTATGTTCAATTGTGGCTTTCCTCTGGTGGAGGGGAGAAGTCAGGGGCAATCCAGGCCTTGTTCATTTTTATAAGAGTCAACCTGTCAGCATTTTCAGTTGACAGCCGGATACGCTTATCTGTTATAATGCCACCAGCAGCACTAAATACCCGCTCAGACAAAACGCTGGCGGCAGGGCAGGCCAGCACCTCCAAGGCATAAAGCGCCAGTTCGTGCCACGTGTCCAGCTTGGACACCCAGTAGTTGTAAGGCACTGAGGGATCACTGAGGACGCTGACACGGTGTTCTACGTACTCCTTTACCATCTTCCAAAACATTTCCCTCCTTGTGACACCAGGACGTGCATCATGTTGAGGGTGCTGGCGGGGTGTCATAAAACTACCCCACGCCTTGGAGAGTGTTGCCCTGCCTTTGCTGGAAGTGCTGTGTGTTCCCCTTGTCTCCCCACCTCGGTTGCCCAAGGGAGTAGGGACTCTGCTGCCAGCGCTGTCAGATGGAAATTGTTGCAGCAATCTGTCAACAAGTAACTTCTGGTATAGCACCATTTTGCTCGTCCTCTCCACCGGAGGAATGAGAGATGAGAAGTTCTCTTTGTAGCGGGGATCCTGAAGGGTGAACACCCAGTAATCCCTGTTATCTAAAATGCGTATAACACGGGGGTTACGGGAAAGGCAGCCTAACATGAAGTCAGCCATGTGTGCCAGAGTACCAGTGGGCAAGACTTCGCTGTCGTCATCAGGAGGATGACTGTCCATCTCCTCATCCTATTCCTCCTCTTCTGTCCACCCACGCTGAACAGATGGAATTAAAGTTCCATGGCTACTACCCTGTGTAGCGGAGGCAACCGTCCCCTGCTCCTCCTCCTCCTCCAATACGCGCTGTGAAGACAAACTGAGGGTGTTCTGGCTATATCCCAGGGTCATGTCTTCTTCCCCCATTTCCAACTCTTCCCCACGAACAGCGTCGGCCTTAATTGTGAGTAGCGAGCGTTTGAGTAGACACAGAAGTGGGATGGTTACACTGACAATAGCATTATCGCCGCTCACCATCTGTGTCGATTCCTCAAAGTTTCTTAACACCTCACAGAGGTCAGACATCAATGCCCACTCCTCGCTTGGGAAGAGTGGAAGCTGACTGGAAAGGCGACGACCGTCCTGCAGCTGGTATTCCATTACTGCTCTTTGCTGCTCACAAAGCCTGGCCAACATGTGTAACGTGGAGTTCCAGCCCGTGCTCACGTCGCGCAACAGCCGGTGAGCTGGCAATTTCAAGCGCTGCTGCAGCGTCAACAGACCGGCTAAAGATATTGATGACTTGCGGAAATGTGCACACATGCGGCACACCTTCGCCAGTAGCTCGGGCAAATTGGGGTAGGTTTTCAGAAACGGCTGAACCACTAAGTTAAAGACGTGGGCTAGGCATGGGATGTGTGTGAGCTTGCCGAGCTCCAAAGCCGCCACCAAGTTGCGCCCATTATCACACACAACCATGCCTGGTTGCAGGTTGAGTGGCGAGAGACACAGCTCAGTCTGGTCTCTTATCCCCTGCCACAGCTCTGCGGCGGTGTGCTGTTTATCCCCTAAGCATATAATCTTCAGCACGGCCTGTTGACGCATCCCCACAGCAGTGCTACACTGCTTCCAGCCACCAGCTGATGGCTGACTGGTGCTGCACGCAGAGAATTCGGAGGTGGAAGTGGAGGAGGAGGCGGAGGCAGAGGAGGAGGAGCCACTTACATAGGTGCTGGCGGTAACCCTGATGGAAGTAGGGCCCTCAATCCTGGGCGTCGGTAGCACCTGTGCCATCCCAGGGTACAAGTCGCTCCCAGCCTCCACTACGTTCACCCAGTGTGCCATCAGGGAAATGTAGCGTCCCTGGCCACAAGCACACTTGTCCATGTGTAACTGCGTTGGTCAGGGCACGGGTGATGTTAGCAGACACATGCTGGGGTAATGCGGGGACGGCACACCGGGAAAAATAGTGGCGGCTGAGGACTGAGTACCGAGGGATGGCCGCCGACATCAGGCCGCGAAAGGCCTCGGTGTCCACATGCCTAAATGGCAACATTTCAATTGTCAGTAACTTAGAAGTTGGGCGGTTAGTGCCATGGCCTGTGGGTGGGTGGCTGAGTATTTGCGCTTGCGTTCAAATGCCTGGGGTAAAGACATTTGGACGCTGCGCTGGGACAGGGAAGTGGATGTGGTCGCTGATGGTGCTTGCGATGGTACAGGTGCAGTGCGGGAGGCATCCTGCCTGCGCCTTCGACAGGCGATTGGTCGTCACCCAACATAGGGGAAGAGGAGGCAGTGGTGGGACCCGCGGACACAGATTGTGGACCCAGGCGTTCCTCCCACTTATTGCGGTGCTTGGCTGTCATGTGGCGGATCATGCTGGTGGTGGTGAGGTTGCTACTGTTAACACCTCGGCTCATTTTGGTGTGGCACAAGTTGCAAACTACTATTCTTTTGTCTTCTGCACTTTCCGCAAAAAAGCGCCATACCGCTGAACACCTACCCCTTGGCAAGGGAGATTTCCGCAAGGGGGTGCTCCGTGGAACACTTGGGGCCCTGTTTGGCGTGGCCTGCCTTTTCCCTGTTGCCACCCCATGGCCTCTTTCAGCCTGTTGCGGTGCTGCAGATCGCTCCCCCTCGGAACTGCTGTCCTCGCTCGCGTTTCCGCCTTCCCATGTTGGGTCAGTGACCTCATCGTCCACCAAGTCCTCTTCAACTTCCCCACTCCGATCATCCTCCTCATTTGCTGACCCCAACACAACTTCAGTGATTGACAACGGTATATCATCCTCTTCATCAACCTCTGCAGACAGTAATTGTGGTTGACTTGATGGCAACTGTGTCTCGTCATCATCCACCTCCTTAAACACATCATCTTGTGAGTGTAAAGGCTCTAGAGGTTGAGAATCAGGGCACAAGATCTCACGTCCCTCTTCAAGAGTGCTTGGGGAGAGGGCCAAATTAAGTGATGGGGGTGAAAATAGCTCCTCGGAACATCCGAGTACAGAATCACTTGTTTGGCCAGACTCTACATGGTGGGAGGAAGGATGATCAGGGTGAGGATTGTGTTGTTGACCAGACTGTTGGCTACTGAGAGTGGACTAGGTGGTGCTTAACCCAGTGGAAGCATTATCTGCTGCAATCCAACCAACCACCTGGTCGCACTGGTCTGACTTCAAGAGTGTTGTCTTCTGACACCCTGCAAACTGGGACATGAATTTAGGTATCGTGGATGACTGTTTTCCTTGTGCTCTGGCAGCAGGCACAGTTGCAACGCGCCCTGAGCCACGGCCTCTGCGTGAACCATCAGAATCACGTCCACTTCCCTGTCCCTTAATACTCGCCGTCTTCATATTGACACTGGATGTCACTGCAATTTGGATTAAACATAGGCGTCACACACGGCCTACAGATCAGTGCTGATTTGCTTCTCACTGGTCACAGCAAGCAGAGTTTGTTTAATTCAGAAACTGACTGTGTAACAGCAATTTGGATTAAATATAGGCGTCACAAACGGCCTAGATATCAGTGCTGATTTGCTTCTCACTGGTTACAGCAAGCAGAGTTTGTTTAATACAGAAACTGACTGTGTAACTGCAATTTGGATTAAATATAGGCATCACACACAGCCTAGATATCAGTGCTGATTTGCTTCTCACTGGTCACAGCAAGCAGAGTTTGTTTAATACAGAAACTGACTGTAACTGCAATTTGGATTAAATATAGGCGTCACACACGGCCTAGATATCAGTGCTGATTTGCTTCTCACTGGTCACAGCAAGCAGAGTTTGTATAATACAGAAACTGACTAACTGCAATTTGGATTAAATATAGGCGTCACACACGGCCTAGATATCAGTGCTGATTTGCTTCTCACTGGTCACAGCAAGCAGAGTTTGTATAATACAGAAACTGACTAACTGCAATTTGGATTAAATATAGGCGTCACACACGGCCTACATATCAGTGCTGATTTGCTTCTCACTGGTCACAGCAAGCAGAGTTTGTATAATACAGAAACTGATTGTAACTGCAATTTGGATTAAATATAGGCATCACACACGGCCTAGATATCAGTGCTGATTTGCTTCTCACTGGTCACAGCAAGCAGAGTTTGTATAATACAGAAACTGACTAACTGCAATTTGGATTAAATATAGGCGTCACACGCAGCCTACATATCAGTGCTGATTTGCTTCTCACTGGTCACAGCAAGGAGAGTTTGTATAATACAATAAAATGTATAATACAATCAAATAAAATTCACACATCTTTAACAGTCCCCCCTTGAATTTCATTCTCTCCCTAAACCTAAACATCTGTCCCAATGCTCCGACATCCTCTTCACCATCTTCCACGACAAGCCATACCTAGCGAACAGCCTCCCGTGACACTGGATTTGAGCACGGGGAAGTGAGATGATCTTTCCCTACCTGGCGTTGACATTATATGGGGGGACTGGAGGTCATCAATGCTCCTGATTTTCTGGATCGATATTTTCATACAATTTTTCCATATTCTTTTGAGTCATGATCAACAGTCACACAAGGGAAAACCAGTCTCAACACTTCCTTGAAATCAATCCAATTATGCTTTTCTTTGAGCTTCACTGTGCTTGTGGTCAACAACACTCGGAATGGACCATCAAACCAGGGTTTTTGGACTTTTCTAACGTGTCTTTTTCTACCACCCAATCTCCAGACATAAGTGGGTGGGTTCCTGGTACTTTATCAAAACCTGGAAGTGAAGCAAAAACTCGAAAATGTACTTTAGTCAAATGCTTGTACAAACTGATCACATAATCTGCCAGACAACCATGTTGCATCTGAAGCTGCTGTGGGAAATAAAATCCTATCCTAGGGGCTGACCCAAAAAGGACCTTATAGGGACAAAGGCCTGTCTCACGGTTAGGCGTATACCTTACTAAAAGAGGGCTACCAGCAGGCACTGTATTAGGCTTTTTGAATCTTTTAACTTTAGTGTCCCGTTCAGTTCCTTTTCCCTACTCTACTGCTGCTTTGTGGATGGCACGAAGCATGTAAGGCCTGTCCTACACCCAAAACCTTCATCATCTCCTGCCTCACTTCACCTGTGAAGTGAACACCTGTGTCACTTTCAATGATCTAAGGTACTCCATACCTGCACACAACTTCGGCCATAATCTTCTTTACTTCTTTGGGTACGGTTTTGGCCATCCTGAAAACAAGTCATCACATATCAATACATACTCATACATGCCCACCTTGGGTAGTTGAAGATAGTCTGCAAACGTTGAAACAGATAGAAAAAGCAAGACGTGTTTCTTGGGTACCTTAACCACCTTGTCCATGTTGTTCTGGGCACAAATCATTTATCCTTGAGTATGTCTGACTGTTACAGTGCTGAACCCTGGGGCGTACTATATGCTACGTACTTAATCACACATAGCAGTTTTTGTCTGGTGCATCACTCCATGGGTTGCCTGTGCCATCGTGGAGTAGAGGGACCTGGGAAGGTAAAGTTTCCCTTCTAATTTGTAGTCCCCCCTTTTCCATCCACCAGTCCCTTTCCTCCTTCCCCATCTGGTTCTGTAAGGTCTTAAGAACTTTCGGGAGACAGGAGGAGTTATTTCAGGGACCTGAACTGTGGCCACTTAAGACAGGGGTCTGCTTAGGTAATTTGGCAGCCATTTTTGCCACCTGATCTGCCGTGGCTTTCCCCTTTGCATCCTCTGCATCTGTTTACAGTGGCCTTTCGTTCCTATCATCACCTCTCATGTTAGTGACAAGAGGGCTTCCATCAGACACCTCACTGCTTCCCCATTTTCAATGGGTTTACCTGAAGAGATCAAGGAGTCTCTGGCTTTCCATATGGGCCCATAGTCATGGGCTATCCCAAAAGCACACTTGGAATCAGTGTAAATGTTGGCTGTTTTTTCCATCTGCATATCTGCAAGCCATCTTCAGAGTCTTTTAGCTCCACTTCTTGAGCAGACATGTGTGGTAGTTAACGTTTAATCACCACTGCCCAACCTATGTAGTACCTGCCATCCTGGCCATACCTCGATCCATCCACAAAGAGCACATGATCTAGATTACCTAATGGCTGATTTACCAAATCCCACTACCTCTCGTGACATCATCTGAAAACAGTCAGGAGCATCTTCCTTTGAATCTGGAAGAAAAGTTTAAGTTTAAAGTACGGTGCCCTAACTCTTCCCTCCCCCCTCACTTCATAACAATACAATCTAAATGTAATAATCTGATAGGCCCAGTGTGGGGGAACACAAAATTGCCAGCTCTAGGCATAAAAAGCATCTACCACCTCATCTGTGAGGCGGTAGGGACTAAAGGACAAATCAATCACAGTGGAGTGAGTAGGGGTAATGGGAACCTGAGCCAACAAGGTGTGTGTATTGGGCACGATGTGGGTGTTAGAAACTGTGGCTTCCTTAACGGCATGTAGGTCATGTACCATCCAATGGTGAGTAGTTTTGCTTTTCTCAGCTTCTGGGAGTACTGATACAAACATGGACCAGGTAATTTTATCACTAATGGCCAACAAACAAAGTTCCTGGTCGTTGAGGGCACCTGTAAGCTTCACAGTGCCGTCCTCCTGATATGATATACTAGCATGTACTTTTGCAAGCAAATATGCACCAGCAGGCAACAAGGGGCGTTACCACTGACCAGCAAACGGGCAAGCTCATCTTGATTAGGGGCAAATCTAATATGGATGGTTTCTGTTGAAAAGGGAGCGTACTACTTTCCCAACCACTTCTACCCAAAGACTGGTGTCCTTGGGGAGTAAATCAGGGGAGGCCATGTTTGCTGTGCACAACTGTCTTGGCTGCTCCAGTATCAATCAAAAACGGGACTACTTCTTTATCACCCAGAGGGAGGGATATCATTGGGCCAAACTGAATCTGCTAAAAATGTTTAAAAGTAGAGCCAATACTGGATTTCCTGTTTCCTAATCTTGATCTAACTCCCCCTTTCCTGTCTTTGTGTTCTCCTTATGACAAAAAAAACATGGGTGTCTGTTGGGATGGACAGTGATCCGGGCATGGTCAACATAGAATACAATCCTCTCGTGTGGTGTGGACGAGGAGTACCACACAAACCACAACACTCTCTCTTCTAGGATCTGGGTCCCACAGACTCTGCAGGCCCATCATAGGGTGGCAGACTTACTTTTTCCTCACTTCAATAAGGCGTTTGACATCAGAGCTGAAGCAATGCCAAAGGAACACTACCTATGGTTGGCACCACTGAACCACCCAATGCTGCTTGATGTTACTCTGCATTTTGGCTTACAGAAGTATCCAACTTTCCCTATCGCGAAATTAATAGACTGGAAAACAGGACTTCTCATCTTCCATGGGAGTGTCTTATAACTAGGGGATGGTCACAAGGGCTGTCGTTGTCTGTAACGTCCACCCCTATCCTCCTCCCTCCGCTCTGAGTCATCTAAGTCCACCCCTTTCAGTCGGACACTGTGGTACTCCTTTTGTCCGTCAGTAGTGTGCCAGCTGTCCATTAGAACAGAGCTCTGATGTTTAGCACAACATGTAACACGTAACTTCAAACATTGAAACAAACAGATCTGAAAAATACAGACATGAACACACAAAGGGCCCATAAGAAACTTTTCATTGACTTCAATATAAAAAGATGTACTGCTCAATCAGAAACTGTTGGCACCAATAAAAAACCAAAAATCTTCCAAGAAAAATAAAATAAAATAAAATCCTCAATGCGCATATTATTTTAAAAAACAAATATCGTACTCCATACACATTCACATTTTCATGTACTCATTTTCACAAACAGCTCATAACCACGCCCTTATACATAAAATATGAATTGCATTCACAGCTCTGCTAAAACATCCATCAGTCTTCACACATTTTCGACTCAACTACAACTCAAAGCCACACCCATTCACATTCCACTGAATCAGTTATGTCTTCCAACCCAGCCACATAGTTACTTTGTTTCATCCCAAAACTTGCAGCACAGACAACAGATAGCCACACCACACCCAGAATTGCTGATGGTCTGTCGCTGTTGTGCTGTTTTCCAATGTCTTCTGGTCTTCACTCTGTGATTAATCAAATCTTATAATAAGACAATATACATGTTATAATCATACAGTCATTTTGTTAAAAGCTGGATTCCCACATTACACTGCTTGGGAAAGAAGAAAGAAAATTATTGAACAATTCTTCGCCTGCATGAGTCCCTCCCCCCTCTTCCTTTTGCCCGCTCCTCTTATCTCAGGAATGTTTCTGTGTGAAGGCGGGGGAAGTGGATCTCTGTAGCTCACACTAGATACATACAATACTTATCCATTAACTGACCATCTTTTGCTGCTGTAATCTCTAATGCTAATGCTAGGATCTTCCCTATTTAAACACACACATATCATTAGGGTAACAAAACTTAACCAGTTCATTTCTGAACATTTAACACAAGCGCCTTTCTGATTGCAGACACTGGGGAACTTTCTGTCTTGCTAGTGCCATCAATCAACATCCTGAAACTGCTCTGTTTTCTCACTCATTAGAACCCCCCCTTCAACATCACAGGAGTTCTGATGCCCACAGTCTGTAAGCTCTAACTTCACAGTTTCTTCCAGATTTTCATCCCTGTTGCCAGCCAGGCGACCTGCTGTCCGGGGCCACACTTTCTCTAACATTCTTTTTCACATTTTAACTTTCAATTCTCCATTAATATCACATCCTGCAATCTTCATTAACTTCTTATAATTTTTACATGTTGACTTCCTTCTTCTCTCGCTACAAGCTGAGGAGCAGTATATTCTCCTTCTTCATGTGAGTGGGACTGACCCATCTCAAAACAACAGTATTTCAGACTGACACACACACAAAACAGAGGAGTGATCAGCACCTTTAACCCTTTCCTCCGCAGACAAAGGATTCACCCTCCCCTCTGGTTGGCTCAAATCTGACTATCATTTCTGACTAGTCAGCTGGGACTCCCCGCACATCTTCCCCTGCTCCAGGGGTCAGGCGGGCTCCGCCGCGTCTTCCTGGGGTCAGGTCAGGTGGAGAATATCTCCGCAGTCTTCCCTTATCTCAAAGGGTCATGAGCCTCCACGCGTCTTCCTGGCCAGGTCAGCCAGAGTTTACTTTGTCCCACACCTCGGCGCTACAGCGCCCCCTTCCAAACCAGGAGGTTACTGTCCCCTCCCTTTGTCTGTGGTCTTACTGTCCATGCTCAATTCACTCCTCAGACCATACTGACACACATAAACACATATACACACCAGAGTGATCTATCAATTCAGATTATGGTTCTATGGACACCAGGCTTTCAGCATATTAGCCGACTACTATACTTACATGGGTACCAACTCACAGCAGACTAAGCCAACATTAAGTGACAAACTAAATGGCCAAAAGGCGGGTAAGAGTATTCTTACCGTTCTATTAAAGCCGGCCATCTCCTCTCTGCCGTTCGTCAAGTCCTGGGGCCTCTTGTGTGTCGGCTGTTGATGCTCCCTTCGCCTTGGGGTCCCATCTGGGGTGCCATTTGATAAAGCAGCCCTAAATTAGAGCATTTGAGATACACTCTGGTGCTCCAAATCAATGTACCCCCAGGGGGTTAATATCCACGCGTGGTTGAGAGACTAGACACTGACACAGAAGCTGGTCAAAGCAATCTCTAATTTATTACAGAAAGCAAGTGGTATATGTATCTTCAGAAAAGGGCAGTACTTTCTGAGGCCCAGACATTATTCCATTGGCTCAAAAGGAATAAGAGATAAGAGAGAGGAGATAACACCCTGGCATCTGCGCACTGGGCCCTACTTTGGAATGTGAACTAATGTAAACATCTGTTTACCGTTTTCACTTTGTAATGGCTTCTATTCTAACAATAATACTGCATACGTCATATGTGACACTTCAAAGAGGTGCTTCTCTATAGGCAGTGAATAATATATACATATCATTGAGCCATATGATTGGCTTATGCACTCCTTCACACTCTATATACCTCCCTTGGGACACCTGTACAAGGATGAGAAAGCAGACACTTCTCACAGCACAGCTCTTTGCCGCCCCCTCTCTCCTCCAGCCTTGAAACAAAGAGGGGGGTGGGGAAGCACTTTAAAAAGAAAAAGTTAACTCATTACAGTCCTAGAGATACAAAATATATAGAATAAAATTCAAGCAGAGTTTGTTTAATACAGAAACTGACTGTGTAACTGCAATTTGGATTAAATATAGGCGTCACACACGGTCTAGATATCAGTGCTGATTTGCTTCTCAGTGGTCACAGCAAGCAGAGTTTGCATAATACAGAAACTGACTGTAACTGCAATTTGGATTAAATATAGGCATCACACATGGTCTAGATATCAGTGCTGATTTGCTTCTCGCTGGTTACAGCAAGCAGGGTTTGTATAATACAGAAACTGACTGTGTAACTGCAATTTGGATTAAATATATGCGTCACACACGGCCTAGATATCAGTGCTGATTTGCTTTTCACTGGTCACAGCAAGCAGGGTTTGTATAATACAGAAACTGACTAACTGCAATTTGGATTAAATATAGGCGTCACACACGGCCTAGATATCAATGCTGATTTGCTTCTCACTGGTCACAGCAAGCAGAGTTTGTAGAATACAGAAACTGACTGTAACTGCAATTTGGATTAAATATAGGCGTCACACACGGCCTAGATATCAGTGCTGATTTGCTTCTCACTGGTCACAGCAAGCAGAGTTTGTTTAATACAGAAACTGACTGTGTAACTTCAATTTGGATTAAATATAGGCGTCACACACGACCTAAATATCAGTGCTGATTTGCTTCTCACTGGTCACAGCAAGCAGCGTTTGTAGAATGCAAAAAATGAATGTCACTAACGGTTTCCCTTGACACAAAAAAATAATTCCCCCAAAATAAATTTTGCTGCCACCTCTAACAATAGTCCTTAAAAGGACTTTTGGGTCTCTGAAAGGTTTGAGATCAAATTCGCTCTACACTCGCTCTGTCCCTTCCTAACAGCAGCTCTCCCTGACTCGCAATGAGCCAAACCTGCGTGACCAGGTGCTATATAGCACCCAATGACGTGTTTCGGCCAGCCAATCACTGTAATGCCAGTAGAAAACATGTTTAATGGCATTACAGTGATGGCAATACTTATCAGCATGTTTATTGGCTGCTTAGAAGGTGCCAAACGTCCGGGGAGGAGACTCGAGCATGGCGCTCGAGCACATGTGGTACTCGGCAGAGCGCTCAGGATCTGCCGAGCATATCCATGCTCGAGTCGAACCGGTACTCGGCCGAGCATGCTCGATCATCACTAGTTGCTAGTGTTCACGCCCCTGCTAAATTTTGTATGGCACAGGTTGCAAATTACAATTCTTTTGTCGTCCGCACTTTCCTCAAAAAAGCGCCAGACTGCGGAACACCTACCCCTTGGCAAGGGAGATTTCCGCAAGGGGGTGCTCCGGAGAACAGTTGCTGGCCTGTTTGATGTGGCCTGCCTTCTCCCTTTTGGCAACCCACTGCCTCTTCCAGCCTGTTGCGGTGCTGCAGATCCCCCCCCCCCTCTGTACTGTTGTCCTCCCCTGGCTTTCCACCTTTCCAGGTTGGGTCAGTGACTTCATCGTCCACCACCTCCTCTTCCACTTCCTCACTCTGCTCATCCTCCTGACTTTTTGACCTAACCACAACCTCAGTGATTGACAACTGTGTCTCATCTTCTTCCTCAACCTCTTGCGACAGTAATTGCTGTTGAGTTATTGGCAACTGTGTCTCATCATCATCCACCTCATTAAACAGTAATTGCCTTTCCCCACCGTCATCTTCTTGTGACTGTGGATGCTCAAGAGTTTGGGAATCAGGGCACAAGATCTGTCACTCTTCAAACGTGCTTGGCGAGAGGGCCAAAACAAGGAATGGCAAGGAAAAGAGGTCCTCGCAATATCCGAGTGTGGGATCACTTGTTTGGCCAGACCTCCATGGTGGAAGGAAGGAGTATCAAGACTGGGCTTGGTGGAAAACAGGATGGTGCTTAACTGACTGGAAGCATTATCTGCTGCAATCCAACCGACCACCTGGTCGCACTGGTCTGACTTCAAGAGTGCTGTCCTGTGCCGCCCTGCAAACTAGGACATGAAGTTAGGTATTGTGGATGACTGTTTTTCTTGTGCTCTGGCAGCAGGCACTGTGTGACAAACTGCCATTTGCCACTGGGCATTGTAGAAAACTCATGGCTAGCCTCCTGCCCTACGACTATGGCCCCGGGACATATTACCCTTCAAGAACTGTGTAACAGAACTATGCTGCATGTCTGGACTGTTAATAGGACCGAACGCGGTTGGAATTTGGGACAGACCCATCCGTATGGATTAAAAAATGGCACCCAGATAGCTAATTTTATTGTATTTGTGTACTCTGAGCGGCATTCCCCTAATGATATGCCCTCAGACTTGAGCTATCTGGGAATAGGTTAAATGTCTGTGTTGGCTGGGAGGGTGTGACATTGTGTGTTGGGTGGTGATTCCTGTCCTGTTGTTCCCACATGTGTATTGGTGATTTCCCTTTGTCCTGAGAGATAATTGAATTGCTCTTCGGGTGTCTCCAGGGCAGAGAGGAGGAAACCATGATGCATTGTGGGGATGTGTTGTGTCTGTATATCCTAGTGCTACGTATCTGTCCTGTGTCACAGTCCTCCTTCTGGTCCCCTAGGGGCGTGTACACCAGATGGGTACCTGCATAAATACGGGCGGGTAGCCCTCAATAAAGTGTTCATGTTTTTCTAACCCTTCAAAACGGAGCCTCGTCTCGTTATTGGAGGGAATTGCTGTGTCACGCTGGGGACTGCTATGCTCTGCATACTCCCTGGAGCTTTAATCTCTTTCTTCTTGTCCCTGATACCCTCTCCTGGAGGAGAGATCTGTCCCACACGGTCCTGAATGCTGGAGGTTCATTCAGGGTGGAAGGAAGACAGCGCGGCTCCAGTTAAGCTACGGCAGTTGTGGAGTCTGTGGTGGTTGTGGTGTCCAGTGCGGTGCTTGTGGTCCTCGGCGCAAGCTAGGAAGCGTCCATTAATGGAAGGTGATCCGTTACATTGGTGGCAAGCGGTGGGATGGCTTCCCTAGTGCGAGGAGCATCATCCTGGGAACACCAAGCAAAACTGGAATATTGGTATAGTCACGTACGGTTTGACGCTATACTGAAGAGGCGGTTGGCTATCTATGGGCCCCACCTAACAGAGGAACTTGTACCGGAAGTGAGGAGAGAACTGGCGGAGTATCTGCAGAAGGAAGCAGAATATCGGCAGAGATAGCGAAGTATTCCGTCCCTGCGCCCCAGCAGGGACGTGAGTTACAGGGGGCCGAAGGTGTCGCCCTTCCCCCCCAGCGGCAGTGTGAACCCCAGGGAGCTGAAGGTGTCGTCCTTCCTCCCCAGCGGCAGTGTGTGTTACAGGGAGCTGAAGGTGCCCTCCTCCCTGCCCAGCGGCAGTGTGTACTCCAGTGGGCCGAAGGTGTCGTCCTTCCCCCCCAGCGGCAGTGTGAACCCCAGGGAGCTGAAGGTGTCGTCCTTCCTCCCCAGCGGCAGTGGGTGTTACAGGAAACTGATGGTGCCCTCCTTCCTCCCCAGCGGCAGTGTGTACCCCAGGGGGTGAAGGTGTCGTCCTTCCCCCCCCAGCGGCAGTGTGAACCCCAGGGAGCTGAAGGTGTCGTCCTCCTCCCCAGCGGCAGTGGGTGTTACAGGGAGCTGAAGGTGCCCTCCTTCCCCCCCAGTGGCAGTGTGTACCCCAGGGAGCTGAAGGTGCCCTCCTCCCTCCCCAGCGGCAGTGTGTACCCCAGGGGGCCGAAGGTTTCGTCCTTCCCCCCCAGCGGCAGTGTGAACCCCAGGGAGTTGAAGGTGTCGTCCTTCCTCCCCAGCGGCAGTGGGTGTTACAGGGAGCTGAAGGTGCCCTCCACCCTCCCCAGCGGCAGTGTGTCGAAGGTGTCGTCCTTCCCCCCCAGCGGCAGTGTGAACCCCAGGGAGCTGAAGGTGTCGTCCTCCTCCCCAGCGGCAGTGTGTGTTACAGGGAGCTGAAGGTGCCCTCCTTCCCCCCCAGCGGCAGTGTGTACCCCAGGGAGCTGAAGGTGTCGTCCTTCCTTCCCAGCGGCAGCCTGTGTTTCAGGGAGAGGAGCGCAGCACCCTCTCTCCCCAGCGGCAGCTCACCCTAACAAGGGGAGACACCAATCGCCCAGACGGCGCAGATGGGACCGTGGTCTCTGCGCCTGACCTACCGGGATGCTGGACAGCCTGTCCAGATCCCCCACTACCCTCACCAGGACAACAGGAGGAGGGGCTAAGTACAAATTCCCCTCCCAGTTAACTCCTAACGTGGCCTCAGGGTTAACAGAGGCGATGTTAACCCCTACTGACTCCCATGTTCCTCTGGCTACTGAGCCGGACTATGGTCTCAGCACCCCAGCAGAAGAGCTGGCAGCTGGGCAGAGTGCAGTCGGCCTCTGCCCTCCCTCAAGCCCCACAGCAAAATACCCAGGTGCAGTAACTGTTTCTTGTGGGTGGGTCACCCTTGTACCTGTTTGTTGTGGGTGGGCTACTCGGGCATTTGGTTACTGTGGGTTGGTGGATCGACTAACGGAGGCACTGACCGACAGAAGGTCAGGTGCCTGGTTAGTCTTCCCCCCAAAGGGGAGATGTGTGACAAACTGCCATTTGCCACTGGGCATTGTAGAAAACTTATGGCTAGCCTCCTGCCCTACGACTATGGCCCCGGGACATATTACCCTTCAAGAACTGTGTAACAGAACTATGCCGCATGTCTGGACTGTTAATAGGACCGAACGCGTTTGGAATTTGGGACAGACCCATCCGTATGGATTAAAAAATGGCACCCAGATAGCTAATTTTATTGTATTTGTGTACTCTGAGCGGCATTCCCCTAATGATATGCCCTCAGACTTGAGCTATCTGGGAATAGGTTAAATGTCTGTGTTGGCTGGGAGGGTGTGACATTGTGTGTTGGGTGGTGATTCCTGTCCTGTTGTTCCCACATGTGTATTGGTGATTTCCCTTTGTCCTGAGAGATAATTGAATTGCTCTTCGGGTGTCTCCAGGGCAGAGAGGAGGAAACCATGATGCATTGTGGGGATGTGTTGTGTCTGTATATCCTAGTGCTACGTATCTGTCCTGTGTCACAGTCCTCCTTCTGGTCCCCTAGGGGCGTGTACACCAGATTGGGACCTGCATAAATACGGGCGGGTAGCCCTCAATAAAGTGTTCATGTTTTTCTAACCCTTCAAAACGGAGCCTTGTCTCGTTATTGGAGGGAATTGCTGTGTCACGCTGGGGACTGCTATGCTCTGCATACTCCCTGGAGCTTTAATCTCTTTCTTCTTGTCCCTGATACCCTCTCCTGGAGGAGAGATCTGTCCCACACGGTCCTGAATGCTGGAGGTTCATTCAGGGTGGAAGGAAGATGGCGCGGCTCCAGTTAAGCTACGGCGGTTGTGGAGTCTGTGGTGGTTGTGGTGTCCAGTGCGGTGCTTGTGGTCCTTGGCGCAAGCTAGGAAGCGTGCATTAACGGAAGGTGATCCGTTACACACAGTTTCAACGCGCCCAGTGCCACGGCCTCTGCGTGCACCATCAGCATCACGGCCACTTCCCTGTCCTTGCTCGCCTTCTTCATTTTAAATTTGATATATGCTTTAAAGTATGTCACACGTACAGTAGCGTAGGATTTGGAAGTGTATGCGCAAAAAAATGAAAAAAGTTATTTGGGATGTGGAAACGTCACACAGGAGATATCCCGCAGATAATGTCAATGCTGTCACCAGCGGCTAATAAAAAATGACAGGGAATGTCAGAGGTATTTGGGATGAGGAAACGTTAAACAGGAGAGGTACCACCGGTAATGTCACTGTCCAAAGCGTCTACGTAAAAAGTACACTGTATGTCACAGATAAAAATTTTAGGCGCACACATTACACTGGAGATGTTGCACTGGTAATGTCACTATCCGCAGCGGACACCGTCTATTGAAAAAGTACACTGGATGTCAGATATTTTTGGGATGCGCACACTTTATTGAAGAAAATCACAGAAATAAGATAATAATGCACTTAGTAAAGTAGATGCAAGCATTATACGGTATATGTGTAACATCCCAGGGTATGTCACTAAAATCTCTGTGTCCCTGCTACAAGAATGTCCAGTGTTAATGTATTTCCATCTTATGTAATCTCATTGTGCATTGCCATGTCTATGTCTGTATTTTATATATTTGCTGTAATTTCCATGTACACCAGCAGGTGGCAGCTATATATAGGCAGTCTACAGGTAGTTTAGTATACCTAGCTGGAATAAACCATTCCAGGTTAGCTTCCCCCCTAACTGAGGAGGAGTGGAATGTCCCCAGATCCTACTTCAGAGGGAGGATAGAAAGTTCTAGGCAGTGTACCAGCCACCCCCTGTTGGGGTAGGCTGTGTGAATAGGAGCTCCCAGAAACAGGGATCCCAACCAAGGATTCAGGCCTAACCTGAGGCCCAAAGCAACCTTCCCAGCCTGAGTTCCTTACCTCAGCTGGATGACAAAGAAAGCAGCCATCTTCAGAACTACTAGATCTCCAGGAAGAAACCACCATTCCCTGCGAGCAGTCCTGTAAGTAACAGATTCCAAATACAAGGAGAAGATAAGTACCTCCATAGCTAGTCAGGCCCAAACAAAGCAAAAGATAGACAGAGCAGAAGACAGATACCTGCCAGATTCTTAAAGGCATATGTTCAGATGCAGAATATAGATATAATTCCTGCCACATATTGCCATACCTGCTGGGACCCTAGACTATTGCTGTATAACTGTATGGATCTAAAATTGCATAAGATAACCTCAAGTAAAGACAAGTTGGACCCTATTCTCTGTGTGGAATTCCATCATTCCTCCATTACTCCTATTTACAGCACTCAATTTTGTTGCATGTGAGCCAGGATACAGGAGTCCAGCCGTACCAAGGTAGGAGACACCGTTGACACAATACAGAGACAATATTCCCCTCTGGCATTCCTAACCTAGTACATGAGCTATAACATCTTAAAGGGCCCTTTTACAGTACCTGCGCAAGCTGCAACTGGCGTCACGAACTTAGTTACACCTAAATCTGACCCACTGCATAGCAGCCCCAATGACCCAATGTCCTGCTCATTGCATATGGACAAAGTCCTCACTCTGATATGATAATATCTGAGACACTTAGCCAATATATTTTGATCAAAACACATCCACTACCAAGCGCCAAGGTCTTCTCAGGTCAGGCGGGTCCTACGCTAAACCTACCTAAGCCAGAGTGAGGACTTTGTCCATATATAATGCTTGCATCTACTTTACTAAGTGTATTATTATCTTATTTCTGTGATTTTCTTCAATAATATGGCCAGGGACATCCGCCCATTTATATATCATACCGTGCAGGATGTTTTTATCTTAGTTTTTTCTGTGATTTTTTTGTCTATGTAGTATTTGCTTGAGGGAGTGGCACCTTCAAGTGTGAATGCGCACCTATTTTATCTTGGGAGTAGCATTTCTCTGCACTTTTGCCCTTCCTATCCAATAGAGCACCTTGATTAGGTGGTACATATAGGTGTGCTTGCTCCTCTTCCCATTGGTTGCTTGAAGCACATGGAGGTGACTAGGAGCAGCAGACCATATGTGCGGCGTCTGCGCTCCTGAACATAGAAGCCCAATGGCTTAGGTAGGTTTAGAGTAGGACCCGCCTGACCTGAGACCACCTTGGCGCTTGGTAGGCGGGCTCAGATGTGTTTTGATCAAAGTATATTGGCTAAGTGTCTCAGATATTATCATATCAGAGTGAGGACTTTGTCCATATATAATGTTTGCATCTACTTTACTAAGTGCATTATTATCTTATTTCTGTGATTTTCTTCAATAATATGGCCAGGGACATCCGCACATTTATATATCATACTGTGCAGGATGTTTTTATCTTTGTTTTTTCTGTGATTTTTTTTGTCTATGCGCACATTTTACACTGGAGATGTGGCGCTGATAATTTAACTGTCTGCTGCGGACACTGTCTATAGAAAAAGTACACTGGATGTCACTGATATTTTAGGGATGCGTACACTTTACACAGGAGATGGGGCGTGGATAATTTAACTGTCCGCAGCGGCCCATTTTGACGCTATTTAGCGCAGGATGCGCTAAAAAGATATCTTGCTGCTGTCACACACACAATAGTACTTAAAAGGACTTTTGAGTCTCTGAAAAGTTTTTGCAATAAAAATCTTCCAATAACACTCCCTACACTGTCTTTCCCTTTCTATGCTCAGCTCTTCCTGACTAAGACTGAGCCGAACACGTGTCATTGGGTGCTTTATAGCACCCGATGATGCGTTCCGGCCAACCAATCACTGTAATGCGAGTAGCCAACATGGCTACAGCATTACAGTGCGTGCCAGTACCTCCCTGCACGTTTATTGGCTGCGTAGCAGGCAAGAAACGTGCGGGCGGGAGACTTGAGCATTGCGCTCGAGCACATGTGGTACTCGGCCGAGTACCGCCATGTGCCGAGCATCGAGATGCTCGAGCCGAACAGGTGTTCGGCCGAGCATGCTCGATCATCACTAGTCCACATCCCTGTACAGGGGTTAAAGGGTAAATACCAGGAGACCTCCAGGACAGTGCCCTTAGGTTTAGCTCAAACGCCAAACCAGTTGAATCTAGGTCACATAATATAACTTATGTACTGTATATACAGTATGACTACTTTTTTCATATGTGTTCAAGACTTTACTCTGGCCAGTGCCCTCTGTCTGATCAAACTAGCACATAACTATCTAAAGGCTCCTCTTTTTTCATAGTGTAGTGATCTCTGAGAACATAAAAACATTTTTTGGCTTCAGAGTAGAGTTGTATGCAGTTGTTGAGTCAGCAGCTATGGGGTGTATATAGCACAAGAATAATAGTCCCTCAATGGTACTGAATCTGTGTGTTTAAGATTAATACTAACCAATAATTGACACCTCCCCTGCACCTCCTATTCCCCATACACTGTAGAATTGACTTGTTTAAATAGATTGCTTCATTCTATGGTGGCAACTGTCGAGTAGAGAGAAATGCTGACTGTCCATACATAGATATTCTTGTCTATAATAGGGTTTATAAATGTTGCCCTGTGAATTCATTATAGCCTATGTTTGATAGATCATCCTCCTTGTTGGGGTGTTCATTAAGAAATTTTTCTAAGACTGAAAATGCACAAGTCCCAAGGAAGAATATAATGTGTGTGAAAACTGGATACGCAGCAAGTTTGCTAAATGTGACACTATTTATCCAGTGTGTGAGTAATGGAGCAGTCAACGTTTGACTTTCTGCAGTGTGGAGATAAATTGAGGTGATATATTAAGAGTGCCGGGCATGGGAATTGTGAAAAAGGCTATTCAATATGTCTTGGAGGGAACAACTAGCCCAGGGAGATGAGAGGAAGAGAAGGGGTTATATATTAGTTCTATTGAAATATACAATCATATTAAAAAGGCCAGAATAGATTTGGCAACAGTAAATGGCCACAGGGACTTCCATTTCTCAGACATTTTCGTTTACAATAATATTACAAGGAGAAATGTGTACTTTTTTGATGAAATGAGATTTATCTTTATATTTAAAGAGAATAAAAAAAAAAAGCTTCTCAAAAGAGTCAGTGTTGGTCAGCTTGGACTTCAAGCCCTATTCTTGTCATTCCTAGGGTTTATCCCAGTGCCCTAGTATTCCATAGATTTCATTGCATAAAATGGGCTTTACAACTTTATTTAGGATTATGCAGCTCCAACAAAATTTAAGGGTGGGCTCACACTAGTGTTAGGGATTCCGTTATGGCTTTCCGGTATAACATGGTTATAACGGAAAATAACGGAATCCATAAGACGGAAGGACGGATCTGTTATTCTTCCCATAGTCTTATATTATGATGGAATGCAAAACGGAAGCTTTTAAAAGGTGTTCCGTTTGCTTTTCGTCCTACCGGAATGTTATCGGAAGTCCTTTCTCCCAGCAACGGTTAGGATTTTTAACCACCACTGTTCCCAGAAACCCAGTAGTGAATTTTTTAAGTAAATTCTGTGTTATGTTTTTCTTGTATTTTAATCTTTAATTTCTAATTACTCTTTTTTTGCTCCTGCTGTAAATGTGATTGCTGCTGTTATGCCAAAATTTCCCCACTGAGGGACAATAAAGGGATTTTCTTCTTCTAATAGAAGTCTATGGGAATCAAAACGGATCTGTCTGGGTCCCGTTATGCTGCGAATTTCAGACCCCTCCATGATTTCTAAGTGGGAGTACTTGCAAAATCACAGGGTGTTCAAATACTTCTGTTCCTCACTGTATACTGTGAATAGACTTTAAGTTGGATACAGGATCTAACTATTAAGATCTAAGTACAAAACATACTGTGTTGTGACCATTAACCCTACATGTGCCAAATCTAGACATTGCCATTAATCGCTCTGCAGAATCACCTATATGGATTATACTGGATAACATTGCCAAACGCTACTTGCGCACTATACCAGGATTCATACAGTATGCTATATTAATTTATATCAAGTATCTGGAACAATTAGTGGCAATTACAACACAGCAAGCTGATGACTTACTAGGATGGAAGATTCCTTTAGCCATACACTATCAACCACCCTACCACCCACCACCTAAATAAAACACAGGACAACTTCTTGATGGAAAAATGGCCTTAGCGGCCCCATTTATTTAAACAACATATTAACCAATATATATATATACCATGTAAAATAATCATCAACACAGAACATAACAAAATACAGGTGATAGGATCCTAGAAGGCAACCAGGCAAGCTGTTAAGTCACTCTCCACACCTCGATTCCTCGTTCCACCTTTCCCATTGGCCGCGGTCACCGACCCAAGGGCACCAAATCCATAAATACCATATACCCCTGCAGGCCCTTTTGCCCAACAGGAGCCCAAACCACCAGCTTGCCGAACTTCCTGAGATGCACACTCCAACTTGTCATGCACCTCTTAAACCTTGCAGTGCCTTCCAGGACCCTCCATTAACATGCCACGAACGAACAGAGGTGACGCCTCACCTATGTTCGTCCTGCCACACCCTAAGAGCTGTCTCCAAACTCTCTTGAAGCCCTATGGCCCACAAATCCATTCCAATTTCATTGAGATGGACCCTGTCCGCCCTCAAGAACTGAGGCGATGCAGCCTCCAGCTCCCTATGGCGAACTACAAATCTACCTTGGCGCCGAACAAAACGCCCAAATTCCTTATTAAGCTTCGCCCTCGCCTTATTAATCCGATCTACTGAACTAGCGAAGCGCCAAACCCTCCGAGACACCACTTCAGACCACACCACCAACAAACCTGAGTAATCGCACAACAGCCGCAGCAGATCAAGTTTAATGTCCCGGATCACCTCCCTGGAACGACGAACCCCCAGGTCGTTCCCGCCCACATGCAACACCAAAATATCTGGAGGCCTGTCATACACAAAGGAAGCATGGAATTCCGGAAGCAACCTATCCCACATGAGCCCCCTCAAACCAATCCACCGCACCTGTAAAACCTCTGGATGGAAGCCCAATTGCCTTCCGTTTGTCCTCACATCGGCCCGCAGAGCACCCCAGTGCACGTAAGAATGTCCGAGGATCCACGCTAGACACCGGTGAAGACACTGTGAATAAACAAAATTAGACTCGGCCGAACATAACTATACTGATAACAGAAAATGAACGCACACAATCCTAAAACCCAAACCCTACAACATATGAGGGCGAATGTACGAGCGATTCCCAGCGACCAATCAGCTTAATAGCGTCCTCCCCCAAACCCCATAGCCGCCTCAGTCGCCGCGCCTATCCGAAAAGAATGAGATGCAAATTCTTGCGCCGGATAACCCGCTGCCGCCAAACACCGACGGAAGACTGCCACAAACTGAAAACGCGATAACGCCGTACCATCAGAATGCACCAACAACGAACCCTTCACATCCGGCCGCCTACCCAAAAATTCCTCCACACACTTCACCGGACACAAAGCCGACCCACCCAAAGGGCGCAACGAAATACACACCCCCTTGCCAATCTGATCCGTCTTAGACCTGCGCAAGACACACCGCAAACCATCCTCCCCAAAGCATATATCCTGCCGTAATAGACCACCCCCATTAGCCCGACTACTAGACACCAACTCAGATACCCGAAAGGCACCAAAAAAGGTCAACGCAAATGCGCTCTGAACAAACAGACCTCATACCCAGACAAACACACCGCACCAGCTTGCTCCGACAATTCCTGCAACTCAGCAAAAGAAACCGGACGACGAGTGTCCTTCCTTACCACACTGCGTCGATACTCTTTCAAAGCCTGGCGCACTAAAAAACTCTTGGATACATCGGGCACTCCCCACAACTGTAACCAAAACCCCACCGCTGCTACCCTTTTGGAAGCTACCGAAAGAGACAAACCCGCGCTGAAAGAAAACCCCACAAAGTACACCAACAAAGACAGAAAATCCTCAATAACCTCGCAACCCCCCACCTGATCCATCAACCGCTCCCACTAGGACCGCACAGAAGAATAAGCTGCCCACGTACCACTACTCACGGACCGCCTAATCAGATCTGACGAGACCCCAAGGCCACGCTCCAGAGCCACTGAGGACAAAGCAGACCCCTCCCGTCCGCATTCGGCACCAGTCTGCAAAAATGATCCAACTGGAAACAAGAAAGTGAATCAGCGATTGAGTTATCAACACCCGGTACATGCACAGCCAAAACAAGCCTTTAAACGTAACCCCCTAAGAACTAAGTGGCGCAACAGACGCAAAACCGGGGGGGAGTTAGCCGACTGACTGTTCACTGCTTGCACCACCCCCATATTGTCACTAGAGATGTCCCGAACTATTCGCTGGCGAACAGTTCCCGGCGAACATAGCTTGTTCGCATTCGCCGCAGCGGGCGAACATATGCGATGTTCGGTCCGCCCCCTATACATCATCATTGAGAAAACTTTGACCCTGTACCTCACAGTCAGCAGACACATTCCAGCCAATCAGCATACCCTCCCTCCGAGACCCTCCTACCTCCTATCAAAAAGCAAGGACAGCATCCATCTTAGATTCATTCTGAAGCTGTAGTGGTTATATTAATCGCATTGCGAATTCAACTTAGAGCTGGGTTCCTAATGGTTGTATTGCTAGAATATAACAAAGATTGAGAATATAGTGCTATATTCGTTATATTCGTCAATTCTAGCAATACAACCATTAGGAACTCAGATCTAAGTTGAATTCGCAATGCGATTAATACAGGTTATATTAATCGCATTGCGAATTCAACTTACCACACTCTGCGTCAACTATGTAATTTTCCATGGGAGTTTTGCCATGGATCCCCCTCCGGCATGCCACAGTCCAGGTGTTAATCCCCTTGAAACAACTTTTCCATCACTATTGTGGCCAGAAAGAGTCCCTGTGGGTTTTAAAATTCGCCTGTCTATTGAAGTCTATGGCGGTTTGCCAGTTCGCGAACATTCACGGAAATTCGCGTTCGCCAACGGAAAATTTTATGTTCGCGACATCTCTAATTGTCACAACAGAAACGCACTTGTTTATTCCTCAACAACTCCCCCAACAATTCAGTCGCCAAAACAATCGGGAATAATTCTAACAATGCCAAATTGCCCAAAAACCTGGCCGCTCTCCACTCCGCTGGCCAGAGACCCGCTCTCCACTGCCCTTGACAAAACGCACCATAACCACCTGACCCCGAAGCATCCGAAAACAGCTCCAAATCAACACTGGAAATGGGCGCTTCAATCCAGACCGAACAACCATTAAACTCTGACAAAAATTGCCTCCACACTTCCAAATCCGCCCGCACCTCAGACGATAACCGCAGAAAGTGAAAAGGTGCCTTCACTCCTGCAGTGGCCAATGCCAAGTGCCTACAAAACACTCGACCCATCGGCAGGATCCTGCAAGCAAAATTTAATTTACCTAGCACAGACTGTACCCGCCGAAGCTGCACTTTCTTGGCCGTACTCAGGAAGACAATCTCACTGTTCAAATCCGCCACCTTGTCCTCAGGTAACCTACATTCCATCGCCGCGCTATCAATTAGGATGCCTAAAAACTTCACACACGTAGCTGGACCTTCCGTTTTTTCCGGCGCCAACGGCACGCCAAACCATGCCACCACCCGTTCCATTGTACGCAGCAAGACCGAACAAATCCGCGAGCCAGCCGGCCCTATAAACAAAAAGTCGTCCAAGTAATGCAAAACCGAATTCCACCCCGCCTCCTGCTTTACCACCCATTCCAAAAATTAACTAAACGTCTCAAACAAGGAACACGAAATAGAACACCCCATCGGTAAACAACAATCAATGTAATATTGCCCGTCCCACTTAAGACCAAGAAAATAAAAACTATTCGGATGAATGGGTAGCAAACGAAACGTTGCCTCAATATCCGTCTTTGCCAACAATGCCCCCTGCCCAAAACGACGGACCCAACGCACAGCCGTATCAAATAACGCGTACGACACGGAACATAACTCGTCGCTAATGCCGTCGTTAACCGAACCCCCCGCAGGAAAAGACAGGTTATGAATAAGCCAAAATTTACCGGGCTCTTTCTTCGGAACCAGCCCTAAGGGCGACACCCACAAATCCTGCAAGGGACATTCAGCAAACGGGCCAGCAATCCTCCCTGCGGCAACCTCCTTCCCAATCTTGTCCGCTACCACATCAGGCCGTTGCAGCGTGGACGCCAAATTACGCACCGACTACAGCCCCAACCAAAACGCACGGGATCTTAAAACCGTCCCTAAACCCCACCCACAACAACTCGGCTGCCTCCCTATTTGGATAAGTCCTTAGAAACGGCCCCATCTCTTCCACCCTCGCCGGAGTCACCCCTCTTGTGCGCAGCCTCAAATCCCTTTCCCTTTTCCTTCTTGAAGCACCGCGACAAACTGTGAGTCCCACCGCAGCCTGAGCATTCGTGTTTAAACCGGCAATCGGCGAGGTATTTGCAATAAGCCTCATTGAACTGCCAGCAGCATTCCTTTTTTCCCCCACTAAATGACTCTGACGCCCCCATCAGCCGCATCCAGAGGCTGATATCTTTGTGATCCCACCTAATACTCGGCCGGACCGCTTTCCTCTGGTGAACCTGCTTGTCGTACCGGAGCCACGCCACCCCCCTATACGTCCTGTACGCCTCCCCGATCGCATCCATATAGCACAAAAGGGCGGAACAATTTTCCGGCGCCTTCTCGCCCACCACACTCGCTAAAATAGCGAATGCCTGAAGCCAGTTCAAAAATGTACGCGGAATCAGCCGATAACGCTGCTTCTCCTCCTCCTTTCTTCTCTCATCTTGCTTCACCCTGTCCAGATGGAACTTTTCTAGGGGAAGCAGTGAGAAAATCTCCACAAACTCATCCTTCCAGATTTTCTCCCTGACTTCCGTCTTCAAATGTGCCCCCAACGGCCCTTCAAAACAAACATACACCTCCCCTTTTGCAGCATCTGCCAACCTAACGTCCTCGCCAACCTTACTATTACCACCCCCACTCACCGCTGCCTCACCAACCGAAGCACCCGCCGTGACAGCCGGCGTGCTCGCCAAACCAACTGAACAAGCCTGCTCCCCCACGCCCGCCGCCATACCACTGCTGGAGTCACCCCCGCACCCGATCGCAAACGCGACACCAGAGACAGCAAACCGGACAACAACTCTTGCGCCAACCCCTCAGACCCTTTCCGACCTAGCACCTCACACCCCAGCCGCCAACCTCGCTGAAGCTCCTCCTTGCTGCAATCCACTTGGTGTCAAGGAAGTTGATGGACCAGCACAGTCCTCAAGCCTGTCATTACCCTCCAAATCCTCCTGGCTAACTTCACCGTCTTCCAAGGCCTGGTCTTCCGGAAAACCTGCGCCACCGTCCACGTGGCCGGGCTGCGACTCCACCGATTCCCTGACGCTGGGCACTCCGCCAGGCGGCTGCCGCCCCCTCTCTCTCCAGATGTCGTCTTTCCTGGCCGGTCTTTCCTGCTCCATGGCCCGACGGCCGCATCCGACCGAACCTCCGCAGACGCATTCCCAAGCTGCACAGTATGCGGGGCCAAACCTGCTCCCACCACCAGGGGCCTGTCCCTCAAAGAGCTCTGGCCTGCAATACCAGTATCTGAAACCGGTGTGAGTCCTGGCCCTGCTTCTGCCGGAAGAAGAAGGCTGCCGACCTGATGCTGCAGGCCGCAGCGCCTCCACTGATGCCTCATGTGGAAAAAGCAGCCCCCGACTTACGATGGGGCCGCGCGGTCCACTGCTCTCCCAGAACGACTACTGGACGCCTGAACAGGTAGGTCCCGACCTTCGGCTCGCCCCTGGCCCCGTACATCCAGCGAGGGGACCGCCGCTGCACTCCTCCCCCCCCGCCGCACACAGGACGAAAGCCGAGGGTTAACCCGACTCTTTCCCGTTGGTGCCCGGCGCTGTGCAGGATTCCTCCCGCTGCGCCGGCCAGGCGTAACTCTTTCGGCCCCAGCAGACGCCAGCGGAGGGTCCCTGGTGGGGCTCCTTAAGCGCCGCCGCACCCGGCGGGTCACCCCAGGGCTCAACCGTTCAGGAGGAACGGATCTCCTCGCCCTGGGCCTCTCCGCCACATTAACTTGCGACCCAGCTGGCACCGCCTGCGCCTCCTGCAAACTATTCTGCAGCCATGCAGAACCGTGAAGTTCTGCAGCTGCCCAAACTGACTCTATCAAAGCATCTAAGGAAGCCATGCCCTCCACTAACCTGACCTCAAACTTCACCTATTCACACTGGACGCTGGTGGGGGGTCCCTCCCCCTCCCCAGGCTATATACAGCCCGCAAATCCCCAGATCCACCCCTTTTCCTCCCCCTTATCCTATCCATCCACAATCCGCTTTTAACCCTTCCTGACTTCAACTTCCCCCTAAGTCAAGCTACACTACACTATGGCTGCGCCCTGCTCCGTTGCACTCATTATTGCCTAAATATTAGGACACAGAGAGATAAAAATTCCTTCCTATACCCAGCAATCTCTATGTACTCAGCGTGAAGCTTTATGTATTCAGCGTTAGTTGAATGTATTCAGCGTGAACTTTTATACTCAGCAAAAGATCCGATGTACAAAGCCGACTTATGCAAAATATTCTTTCTTCTTGCAAAAGTGTTCTATATTTAGTGGGATTGTTTAATACATTTAATATTGTGACAGTAGTATTTTCGAATTTTATATTACCTATTTGTTTTATTTTATTTTTTATGTGTTCAGCAAACATATTATATATCTTTTATGTGCTCAGCAAATAATTTATGTACCCATCAGAATAATTTTATCTTGTACATTGTGATGGTAATGCACTCTATCTATATCCTTATCCATCAGCATTGTGTCCCACTAGAAACCACATGATTATAAATTGCTTGTGGGTCAAGAATAGGGATACGGATACATATGATATTTGTGTAACTAATCAATTTTTATAAAAGTGTTTTAAATATCACGTTTATAATAATCTGTTTTTGAATAAAGTAATATGTTTATCATATAAAACACCAGGTATAAGAGTGCCCTCCTTTTTATAATATTAATCTCTATATACATTCTGTTATTATTTTATCACAAATTATTTAAAGTTGGACAATCTTTTTACCCTGTAAAACTCTATGTTTAAGGGGATGCCTCAGTGCTTAATACTGTTGACCATTCCTTAGGATAGACATGGATAAACAGACCAGCAGGTTGCTAGTGAAAAAACTGAGATGAGGCAGATGGATAGGGTTAACTAAAACACAGACATAGCCTAAACTGAAACTGGAAGTGCTGGAATACAAAAGCAGTGCAGGAGAAAACATGGATTTGGAAGTGTGCACACTGTCCCTTTAAGATGCCGGAGGTGAGCGTGCACAAGCCACTCTAAGGAGAAATAGGCTGGAGCACAAGGCAGAACCATGGTGGTAGCAGCATGGTGAGTAGCACAGGTATCATACCTGTAACAGTAGCTGCTGTGTCCAGCTGTTCCCCCTGCTTATCGCCGCGGTGTTTAGCGGTGATCTGCGGCCGGTGGTTCCCATTCACCGCTGCAGTCCTGGGCTCTGTGTGGTTGCTGTTGTTCTGGGATCTGCTCCACAGTTTGCTCTCAGACCTGGCCACAGCATGCTTGCTGCTTGTTCCTGCAGCACTTCCTTAAGGGTTGGCATGCGTCACTTCCTGGGCTTTATGGGATTGGTCATGTGACCTCGCTATTCTATCCTATCTCTCCTGCGCATATATAAGTTGCTCAGCCCCCTTCCCAGATGCCTCAGTGTCAATGTCCTTGTGTCCTGCTAAGGTTCCTGTTTTCAGCTTGTGTTCTCGTGTTCCTGATTCGTATCTGTATTCCTGGACTCTGCTACCTGTTATATCCCTACCTGCTTGCCTCGACTCTCCTGTAACTGTGCCGCCTGCCCTGACCTTTTGCCTGTCTGACTACACCTCTGCCTCATCCTTCGGTCCTGCACCTCTGGTACCTTTCTCAGGTACCTCATGGTCCGCCTGGATCAGCTGCCCTGCATGCCTATTCTCCTCAAGAGGTAGCGACCGGGTGTTACCCTCGGGAAAGTCTATCCCCACCATCAGGGGTACTGTAAAGATCCAAGGGTTCACATAGACAACGCCCTTAGAGGAGGTAGGACACGTGGCACAGTGGGTTCACACCCACTGGTTTGTGACAATGCCCTCAGGGAACAGCAGAGTAATGGCAGTCATAGACAGCTGATCTAAAAGCCAGTGTCATCACATTCATCAGTTAAGTGGCCTAGGTGCAGCTGCAATATCAAGCACAGCCCCTGTCCAATGGATAGTGCTGTGATTTTTAAGCTACAAGCACCGCAGCCTCCTGAGGATAGGTCATCAGTATTAAACACTCGGACAGCCACTTTAATGATATAAATTAAAGATGTGTGTAATTTTTTCTATAATCTGGATAGATTTAGTTCATTGTATCCTTTGTTAAGTGTATAGCTTAAACCTTTCTATACAGTGTTTGTTTAATATTTTCATAGTCGACAGTCACTCAATTTCATGTGACAAACAATGACTTCATAGAGTCATTTTAACCTTTTGTTAAAGGGGTTGTCCGGGTTCAGAGCTGAACCCGGACATACCTCCATTTTCACCCAGGCAGCTCCGCTGACTTAAGCATCAGAGCAGTTCATGCTCCGATGCTCTCCTTTGCCCTGCGCTAAATCGCGCAGGGCAAAGGCATTTTTTGGAGATCTGGGGCTCTTCATGGGGCTGCCAGGAAGTCCGGTGACGTCACCGAACATACTGCCGGGCGGAAACAAAAGAGACCTTGCCCTGCGCGATTTAGCGCAGGGTAAGGGAGCGCATCGGAGTATGAGATGCTCCGATGCTAGCCTCAGGGGGGCTGCCTGGGTGAAAATAAGGGTATGTCCGGGTTCAGCTCTGAGCCCGGACAACCCCATTAAGAGTTACTGAACCTGAGGGGCGTGGTCTGGCTGCCTAGACGGATGGGTGCATAGAGCCTGAGCTCCCGTGTCGGCACTGAACAAAGCGACTAATAGCAAGCTCAGCGATTATCGGAGATACCCTGCTACATACACAGGAGGAAGAGACCCTCACTAGACATGACGGGCCGAAGAAAGAAAGTGGCCAAACAGCCCAAACTCACGAAATTCTACTTCTCCAGAGATGCCGGAGAAATCCAAGATGGCACCGGCAGTGAAGCGGTCCCTCCTGGAAAGCGCACGGCGAATGCAGACCTGCCGCTGGCTTCCCCCACTACAAACCTGCGGAGATCGTTATCTGATTCAGCGCTCCACTCCCAGCTGGTTCTGGAGGAAGGTGACATAGATACAAACAGGGGACCGGAGAAAACCGCAGGCCTGAATGACATGCAGGGCCAGGTGAGCCTCGTTCCTCTGTCCAGCAGCGCACTGCGGGAGTTTCCCTCAGGCCACCGGGACATTTTATGGTCTCAGACCAACTTGGGGGCTGAAAATACTCCTTCACAGGGGGCTACTAAGCGGGTCCAAACAACCCCAGATGATGATGGGGAATTAGCGCTGCAAGCATTAAAGGTATCTAATACCGCCCTCACAAACACAACCATGAGGGACATGCTCATTCTACAGCGGCGTTCCATGTTGCTGGACATTAAGTCCATTATAGCTCCTCTGCGCTCGGACATTGATGATCTAGGGGCCCGGACAGACCACCTAGAAAACAAGTTTGGAGACTTTGCTGCTTCACATAATGCATTAATCGACGCGCACTCAGAACTAGAGGCAGAGGTCGAAAGCATCAAGGCCAAAATGGCTGACCTTGAAGATAGGAGCAGGCGCAATAATATAAAGCTGAGAGGGATCCCAGAATCGGTGCCCCCCAGAGAAATCCCTGATTATGTGCGGTCTCTTCTGAAAGCGGTGTTACCGGACTGTCATGAAAGGGATCTAGAAATTGACAGGGCGCATCGTGTACCGCGTCCGTGCCATTTGGAAGATTCAGTACCCCGTGATGTGTTAGCCAGGGTGCATTTTTTCAAGATCAAAGAACAGTTGCTGGCATCTGCGAGGAAAAATGGAGGCCTCCCTGCACCATTCCACAAAATTCTACTATTTGCTGATTTGTCTGCAGCTACACTGCGACTGAGGAGAGCCTTTTTACCTGTCACGTCGGCCCTCAGAAGCGCTGAAATATTGTATAGGTGGGGCTTTGCTGTTCGCCTGCTGATCCAACATGGCGGAATCATTCATGCCGTCAAAGCTCTGGAAGAAGGTCTGGAGCTCCTGCAAAGCTGGAATATACCTGTGGCCATTACTGAAGAGGCAACTCGCCAGGCCTCTGCTAAAGTCCGGAAAGACTGGTCAAGAGTTCGCTGAGTATAGCTTTAACCAAGGCGAGTGGACCTCGCCAGTCAGGTGCTGTACGTTAGCAAGGGTTCTGTCGCCCTAACATCCCTTTGTTGTCCTAGGTTGCAGACGGGACATTTGCCCTACATTTAGTACTGAGCCTTATCAGGCTCATTCCTTGTTAATATGTTATTGCTACCTTACCTCCTATGTTTTTGGGGGTTCCATTCGTTAGTAGTTTATGATATGCCTGTACCTACTAGTGCTGCCTATGCCAGGAAGACACGGGCGTCCTCGCTGGGAGACGGCCTGTGTTTAGTATCTCTCTTATTACCTACTACTATGCAAATGTTGTTTGTTTTGATATACAATGGTAATAACTTTTGCTAGTCTGAATGCCAATGGCTTAAATAGCCCTATGCGTAGATCACACATGTGGAAGGAAGCCAAATTGCTGAAATTTGATATTTTGGGAATACAGGAGACACACGTGCTTCAGAGAGACGCATCTAGATTGAAACATCCGCTGTTTCCCCACATATTTCAGTCACATTTTCATTCTAAAGCCAGGGGGGTCATGTTAGCAATTAAAAACACTGTTGCGTTTACACATATAGCAGTTCATGCAGACCCTTTGGGGAGATATGTCATTTTGATCTGTACACTAAACAACGGTGTTATTCACGATAGTATCTTTATATGCGCCTAATCAAGGTCAATTGCATTTTCTCCACAAGGTGTTGAAGCAGGTCAGGAAAAAACAACAGGGAAAATTAGTGGTTTGTGGGGATTTTAATTTGACTTCAGACCCATCAGTTGACACCTCCTCGCCCACAACAAGGTACACCCCTAGCTGATACATTCTGGAGAGAGGAACTTTATGACGTGTGGCATATACACCACGCATCTGCTAGAGACTATACATTTCATTCTGGAGTTCACAATGTGTACTCCAGACTAGACATGTTTCTCGTGGATAGAGCACTTCTTCCACATGCTCAAGCCTCCTCCCTGGAAACTATCAAGTGGTCTGACCACGCTGCTATCACCTTGTCAATCACAGAAACGGTTAGCTCCCCCCAAACATATATGTGGAGAAGTAGCCCATTCTTATTGTCTGATCCCCAATATAGGGCAAAAATAGAGGCAGATGTGCAGGAGTTCTTCCAGCTAAATAATTCCACACACACAGACCCAGTGACCCTGTGGAACGCCCACAAAGCATATGTTAGGGGATCCTTTATACAACAGGGGGCAATTAGAAAAAAACTTATGGAAGCTAAAATGTCTGATATTTTATCCCAATTACAACATGTAGAAACAAATAACAAGGTGAGTCAGACGCCTCAGACAGGAGCTGAGAGGATATATGCTTTCCTCATTTGAGAAAATGCATAGAAAATCAAAGGCGTCCTACTACTCGCAGGATAATAAGGCGGGAAAGCTGCTGGCATCGAGATTTAAGGCCCGGTGTACAAAAAACAGAATCCCATACATTCTCTATCCGCATTCACAGGAGAAGGTCTATTCCCCCGCAGATATCGCTAATGGCTTTAAGGCTTATTACGCAGACCTGTATAATTTACGCAATACCCATCCAACTCCAGATGAGCTTAATGACCGAGTCAACCAATATCTCCTATCCCTGTAACTGCCCACATTGAATAGTTCCCAGCTTATAGATCTTAATTCCCCAATTGAGAATGAGGAAGTGGAGGTGGTGATTGCGTCTCTTCCGAGAGACAAGGCACCTGGACCTGACGGCTTTGCTAGCCACTATTATAAGGAGTTTAAGCACATCATCAGCCCTCCTCTAAAAGACTTTTGCCAAACAGCTATGTCCCAAGGATCCTTGCCAGTTGAGAATTTACAAGCTCTAATAATAACACTCCCTAAACCGGGCAAAGAACCAGATAGGCCCCAAAATTTTAGACCCATTTCCCTGCTAAACCAGGATGTAAAAATTTATGCGAAACTACTGGCCACCCGTTTAGCTAAAATTCTCCCTTTGATTATCCATGTAGACCAAGCGGGATTCGTTCCAACCCGGCAGACTTATTATAATACAAGACGCCTCTTAGGTATTTTGCACCATGTCCAAAAGAATAAAACTCCCACATTGGCTCTAGCACTAGATGCCGAAAAGGCCTTTGACAGGCTCCATTGGGCCTTTGCCTTTTCAGTACTTGAAAAAATGGGGATAACAGGGCATATGCTCACAGCCATTAGGGCACTTTATAGCAACCCCACGGGCAGAACATATGTGAACAGAGCCTTGTCGGAGGTTTTTGAACTTACAAATGGGACTCGACAAGGGTGCCCTCTCTCACCCCTTTTATTCATAATAGCCATGGAGCCACTAGCCGAAGCGATCAGACAGGACACACGTATAGTAGGGGTTAATATAGGTGGGAGCTCTCATGTCATATCATATGCAGATGACGTGTGTTTGACCCTAGCCAACCCAATGGAGTCTTTGAGGGAGGTTATGGCTCAAATTTCCATCTATGGGGACCTTTCATTTTAGCATCTAAATGCCTCAAAGACACAAGCCCTCCCCATTCATATGCCGGAACATCAAGTGGTGACCCTTCACAACACATGGAAGTTTGACTGGAGATTGGATAGCATTAAGTACCTAGGAGTCAATATGTCCCCTTCACAAAACCTGCTATACGCTCAAAATTATGACGCCTTGTTAATATCCACAGAAAAGGAACTCTTAGAATTTGCCAAACATGACACCTCGTGGTTGGGGAAGATTGCTACATTTAAAATGTTCATTCTGCCTAAGTTTTTATACCTATATCGCACCCTGCCAATTCCCATCCCAGAAAAGTTTTTCTCCAAAGCACATTCACTTTTATCTAAATATTTTTGGGACAAAAAACACCCTAGGATAGCCCGAGACATTATGACAAAGGATCGCCGCATGGGAGGTCTAGCGTTGCCAGATTGAAAAATGTACTATATTACTTCCTTGGTTTCCATGTTAAAGGGTTGGATACAGCCCTCCCAGGATCTGCCCTGGGTCCAACTTGAAGCTTCTCAAGCTGTCCCATACTCTTTAGAGGGACTGTTGAGCTTGCCATTCTGGAAGATACCCATTCCCAAAAAGTTAGGCCCAACAGTGTCGGCATCTCTGAAAGCGTGGTCCAAGTATCATGTTTTAGCAAATACAGACACTCCCCCCAAAATTGCATCCCTCCCCTTTTCTGTGCTTCGGACACTACTTCCCCAAACAGATTTGTCACAATGGGCGACAGCAGGCATACATAGTGTGGGGGACTTGTTGATACATGGTGTATTGCAACCATTTCAGTGGATCAGGGACAAATTTTCTATCCCTAGCCGGGAGTTTATCAAGTATCTTCAGCTCCGACATTTATTGCAGGACCTGCAGCCATCTGGAGTAAAAATGGACAGATTGGCTAAGCTATACCTCACAAGTGCTCTGAAAGGCTTGAAATCCCTTTATAACAACATTCTCCACCTGGGGTCCTTTAAGCGCTCACACTTGATGATGGCGTGGGAGAAGGACATGAATTTGTCTATCTCTGAAAAGGAATGGCTGCAGGCCCTCAGAATGATACACAAATATTTGAAGTGCGTATCCCATGTAGAATCGGCGATTAAAACCGTTTTGAGGTGGTACTATACGCCGGATAAACTGGCACTTATGTATGACGCAGTTTCCGATAGATGTTGAAGAGGATGCGGAGGAAGGGGTACCCTGTATCATATATTATGGCAATGTCCTAAGATCCAATCATATTGGTCAAATTGCAAAGATTTATTGGCCAAAATTGTACCTCATGGGGTGGTTTGGTCACCACGAATGGTCCTGTTACTGATTGGAATAGATGCCCTACCTGTCCGCTTGAGGGCTATACACTGTATCTTCTGTGTAACAGCAAAACTATTACTGTTGCGTCAGTGGAAAACCCAAGATATACCGGATATGTCTGAATTGATAGATACTATTAACACCACATACTCATATGAGAGAATTATAGCTTTGGGGGGGGAAGGGTATGATAAGTTCTTCCTAAATTGGAGACCGTGGTCAGGATCCTCATATAGTACACAATTTTAGGAAAGCATTAGCTGCTTATGGTGTGGCATTAATCTAATTTGCCAGAAAGTGTCATACTGATATCTGGGGGGGACTTGTAGAAGATTGGGCAATTGGCCATTGGCTTCGAATTTTCAGACATAGGTAGCCACTTATCTTAACTCAATAATATTTTCGCTGACAGAAGGCATGTATAATTATCTTACAAACGTAAAAACATAAATGCAATAGCACTCTGCAACCAGCACTCTGCCCTGCCTCTATGCTGGATGTTGAATGAGGCATTGGTGTACATTTTGGCCAAAGCGTAATAAGCCACTCACCACGTCAAGGTCGCCTCTATGAGTGGTCCCTAACACTAGTTCCTACCTGTTTATGGGCCATGATAGCTACACAAAGTCCAGGCAGCGCAGGTACAGCATGCACGCCAGGCACACTCTGCTTTTAACCCCGTCCGGTGCCGTGACAGCTTTCATCGGATCCAGGGATGCAAGTACATACATGCATGCTGAGCCCACTATATACTTCTCCTAGAGCCAAATGGCCACTGGTAGGCGCTATAAAAGTAGACTCAGTTTTATACTGACTTCAAAACCAGCCTCCAGGGCAGACTAACTGGTCAGGTGTGCATGACTGCATGGAGATCGCCACGCCTCCAATATATACTACAAAGAAAAAATGTGGGGGATTCAGTCAGCACAACCCTGTATGCAGGTGCACATTGCTATGGCGAAATACACATACAAACGTAAAAACATAAATGCAATAGCACTCTGCAACCAGCACTCTGCCCTGCCTCTATGCTGGATGTTGAATGAGGCATTGGTGTACATTTTGGCCAAAGCGTAATAAGCCACTCACCACGTCAAGGTCGCCTCTATGAGTGGTCCCTAACACTAGTTCCTACCTGTTTATGGGCCATGATAGCTACAGAAAGTCCAGGCAGCGCAGGTACAGCATGCACGCCAGGCACACTCTGCTTTTAACCCCGTCCGGTGCCGTGACAGCTTTCATCGGATCCAGGGATGCAAGTACCAACATGCATGCTGAGCCCACTATATACTTCTCCTAGAGCCAAATGGCCACTGGTAGGCGCTATAAAAGTAGACTCAGTTTTATACTGACTTCAAAACCAGCCTCCAGGGCAGACTAACTGGTCAGGTGTGCATGACTGCATGGAGATCGCCACGCCTCCAATATATACTACAAAGAAAAAATGTGGGGGATTCAGTCAGCACAACCCTGTATGCAGGTGCACATTGCTATGGCGAAATACACATACAAACGTAAAAACATAAATGCAATAGCACTCTGCAACCAGCACTCTGCCCTGCCTCTATGCTGGATGTTGAATGAGGCATTGGTGAACATTTTGGCCAAAGCGTAATAAGGGTTAAAAGCAGAGTGTGCCTGGCGTGCATGCTGTACCTGCACTCCCTGGACTTTGTGTGGCTATCATGGCCCATAAACAAGTAGAAACTAGTGGTAGGGACGTGGTGAGTGGCTTATTACTAGAGTTGAGCGAACACCTAGATGTTCGGGTTCGAGAAGTTCGGCCGAACTTCCCGGAAATGTTCGGGTTCGGGATCCGAACCCGATCCGAACTTCGTCCCGAACCCCATTGAAGTCAATGGGGACCCGAACTTTTGGGCACTAAAAAAACTGTAAAACAGCCCAGGAAAGAGCTAGAGGGCTGCAAATGGCAGCAACATGTAGGTAAATCCCCTGCAAACAAATGTGGATAGGGAAATGAATTAAAATAAAAATTTAAAAAATAAAAATGAACCAATATCAATTGGACAGAGGTCCCATAGCAGAGAATCTGGCTTCACGTCAGCAGAGAATCAGTCTCTTCATGCCATAGCAAAGAATCTGGCTTCATGTCAGCGCAGAATCAGTCTTCATGTCATAGCAGAGAATCAGGCTTCACGTCACCCACCACTGGAACAGGCCACTGTCACACATTTAGGCCCCGGCACCCAGGCAGAGGAGAGAGGTCCCGTAACAGAGAATCTGGCCTTATGTCAGCACAGAATCTGTCTTCATGTCATAGCAGAGAATCAGGCTTCACGTCACCCAGCACTGGAACAGGCCGCTGTCACAAATTTAGGCCCCGGCACCCAGACAGAGGAGAGCGGTCCCGTAACAGAGAATCTGGCCTTATGTCAGCGCAGAATCTGTCTTCATGTCATAGCAGAGAATCAGGCTTCACGTCACCCACCACTGGAACAGGCCACTGTCACACATTTAGGCCCAGGCACCCAGGCAGAGGAGAGAGGTCCTGTAACAGAGAATCTGGCCTTATGTCAGCGCAGAATCTGTCTTCATGTCATAGCAGAGAATCAGGCTTCACGTCACCCACCACTGGAACAGGCCACTGTCACACATTTAGGACCAGGCACCCAGGCAGAGGAGAGAGGTCCCGTAACAGAGAATCTGGCCTTATGTCAGCGCAGAATCTGTATTCATGTCATAGCAGAGAATCAGGCTTCACGTCACCCACCACTGGAACAGGCCACTGTCACACATTTAGGCCCCGGCACCCAGACAGAGGAGAGCGGTCCCGTAACAGAGAATCTGGCCTTATGTCAGCGCAGAATCTGTCTTCATGTCATAGCAGAGAATCAGGCTTCACGTCACCCACCACTGGAACAGGCCACTGTCACAGATTTAGGCCCAGGCATCCAGGCAGAGGAGAGAGGTCCCGTAACAGAGAATCTGGCCTTATGTCAGCGCAGAATCTGTCTTCATGTCATAGCAGAGAATCAGGCTTCACGTCACCCACCACTGGAACAGGCCACTGTCACACATTTAGGCCCAGGCACCCAGGCAGAGGAGAGCGGTCCCGTAACAGAGAATCTGGCCTTATGTCAGCGCAGAATCTGTATTCATGTCATAGCAGAGAATCAGGCTTCACGTCACCCACCACTGGAACAGGCCACTGTCACACATTTAGGCCCCGGCACCCAGACAGAGGAGAGCGGTCCCGTAACAGAGAATCTGGCCTTATGTCAGCGCAGAATCAGTATTCATGTCATAGCAGAGAATCAGGCTTCACGTCACCCACCACTGGAACAGGCCACTGTCACACATTTAGGCCCCGGCACCCAGACAGAGGAGAGGTTCATTCAACTTTGGGTTGCCCCGCAATATAATGGTAAAATGAAATTAAAAATAGGATTGAATGAGGAAGTGCCCTGGAGTAGAATAATATATTGTTAAGGGGAGGTAGTTAATATCTAATCTGCACAAGGGATGGACAGGTCCTGTGGGATCCATGCCTGGTTCATTTTTCTGAACGTCAGCTTGTCCACATTGTCTGTAGACAGGCGGCTGCGTTTGTCTGTAATCCCGCCCCTTGCCATGCTGAATACACGTTCAGACAAAACGCTGGCCGCCGGGCAGGCCAGCACCTCCAAGACATAAAAGGCTAGCTCTGGCCACGTGGACAATTTGGAGACCCAGAAGTTGAATGGGGCCGAACCATCAGTCAGTACGTGGAGGGGTGTGCACAGGTACTGTTCCACCATGTTAGTGAAATGTTGCCTCCTGCTAACACGTTCCGTATCAGGTGGTGGTGCAGTTAGCTGTGGCGTGGTGACAAAACTTTTTCACATCTCTGCCATGCTAACCCTGCCCTCAGAGGAGCTGGCCATGACACAGCTGCATTGGCGACCTCTTGCTCCTCCTCTGCCTTCGCCTTGGGCTTCCACTGGTTCCCCTGTGACATTTGGGAATGCTCTCAGTAGCGGGTCTACCAACGTGCGCTTGTACTCGCGCATCTTCCTATCACGCTCCAGTGTAGGAAGTAAGGTGGGCACATTGTCTTTGTACCGGGGATCCAGCAGGGTGGCAACCCAGTATTCCGCACACGTTAAAATGTGGGCAACTCTGCTGTCGTAGCGCAGGCACTGCAGCATGTAGTCGCTCATGTGTGCCAGGCTGCCCAGAGGTAAGGACAAGCTGTCATCATCCTGCGTTTCCCCCCAGCCACGCACCAGTGATGGGCCCGAGCTGCTTTGGTTGCCACCCCGCTGTGAACATGCTTCATCCTCATCCTCCTCCACCTCCTCCTCATCCTCGTCCTCCTCGTCCTCCAGTAGTGGGCCCTGTCTGGCCACATTTGTACCTGGCCTCTGGTGTTGCAAAAAACCTCCCTCTGAGTCACTTTGAAGAGACTGGCCTGAAAGTGCTAAAAATGACCCCTCTTTCTCCTCTTCCTCCTGGGCCACCTCCTCTTCCATCATCGCCCTAAGTGTTTTCTCAAGGAGACATAGAAGTGGTATTGTAACGCTGATAACGGCGTCATCGCCACTGGCCATGTTGGTGGAGTACTCGAAACAGCGCAACAGGGCACACAGGTCTCGCATGGAGGCCCAGTCATTGGTGGTGAAGTGTGTCTGATCCGCAGTGCGACTGACCCATGCGTGCTGCAGCTGAAACTCCACTATGGCCTGCTGCTGCTCGCACAGTCTGTCCAGCATATGCAAGGTGGAGTTCCACCTGGTGGGTACGTCGCATATGAGGCGGTGAGCGGGAAGGCCGAAGTTACGCTGTAGCGCAGACAGGCGAGCAGCGGCAGGGTGTGAACGCCGGAAGCGCGAACAGATGGCCCGCACTTTATGCAGCAGCTCTGACATGTCGGGGTAGTTGCGAATGAACTTCTGCACCACCAAATTCAGCACATGCGCCAGGCAAGGGATGTGCGTCAAACCGGCTAGTCCCAGAGCTGCAACGAGATTTCGCCCATTATCGCACACCACCAGGCCGGGCTTGAGGCTCACCGGCAGCAACCACTCGTCGGTCTGTTGTTCTATACCCCGCCACAACTCCTGTGCGGTGTGGGGCCTGTCCCCCAAACATATGAGTTTCAGAATGGCCTGCTGACGTTTACCCCGTGCTGTGCTGAAGTTGGTGGTGAAGGTGTGTGGCTGACTGGATGAGCAGGTGGAAGAAGAGGAGGAGGAACCTGAACAGGAGGAGGAGGAGACAGGAGGCAAAGAATGTTGCCCTGCGATCCTTGGCGGCGGAAGGACGTGCGCCAAACAGCTCTCCGCCTGGAGCCCAGCCGCCACTACATTTACCCAGTGTGCAGTTAGGGAGATATAGCGTCCCTGGCCGTGCTTACTGGTCCACGTATCTGTGGTTAGGTGGACCTTGCCACAGATGGCGTTGCGCAGTGCACACTTGATTTTATCGGACACTTGTTTGTGCAGGGAAGGCACGGCTCTCTTGGAGAAGTAGTGGCGGCTGGGAACAACATACTGTGGGACAGCAAGTGACATGAGCTGTTTGAAGCTGTGTGTGTCCACCAGCCTAAATGACAGCATTTCATAGGCCAGTAGTTTAGAAATGCTGGCATTCAGGGCCAGGGATCGAGGGTGGCTAGGTGGGAATTTACGCTTTCTCTCAAATGTTTGTGAGATGGAGAGCTGAACGCTGCCGTGTGACATGGTTGAGATGCTTGGTGACGCAGGTGGTGGTGTTGGTTTTACATCCTATGTTTGCTGGGCGGCAGGTGCCAACGTTCCTCCAGAGGCGGAGGAAGAGGCCGAGGCGGCGGCAGCAGCAGAAGAGGTAGCAGGGGGAGCTTGAGTGACTTCTTTGTTTTTAAGGTGTTTACTCCACTGCAGTTCATGCTTTGCATGCAGGTGCCTGGTCATGCAGGATGTGCTAAGGTTCAGAACGTTAATGCCTCGCTTCAGGCTCTGATGGCACAGCGTGCAAACCACTCGGGTCTTGTCGTTAGCACATTGTTTGAAGAAGTGCCATGCCAGGGAACTCCTTAAAGCTGCCTTTGGGGTGCTCGGTCCCAGATGGCGGCGGTCAGTAGCAGGCGGAGTCTCTTGACGGCGGGTGTTCTGATTTTGCCCACTGCTCCCTCTTTTGCTACGCTGTTGGCTCGGTCTCACCACTGCCTCTTCCTCCGAACTGTTAAAGTCAGTGGCAAGACCTTCATTCCATGTGGGGTCTAGGACCTCATCGTCCCCTGCATCGTCTTCCACCCAGTCTTGATCCCTGACCTCCTGTTCAGTCTGCACACTGCAGAAAGACGCAGCAGTTGGCACCTGTGTTTTGTCATCATCAGAGACGTGCTGAGGTGGTATTCCCATTTCCTCATCATCAGGAAAAATAAGTGGTTGTGCGTTAGTGCATTCTATCTCTTCCACCCCTGGGGAAGGGCTAGGTGGATGCCCTTGGGAAACCCTGGCAGCAGAGTCTTCAAACAGCATAAGAGACTGCTGCATAACTTGAGGCTCAGACAGTTTCCCTGATATGCATGGGGGTGATGTGACAGACCGATGGGCTTGGTTTTCATGCGCCATCTGTGCGCTTTCTGCAGAGATAATGTGAACGTGCTGGATCCATGTCGGCCACCCAATTGACTAATGCCTGCACCTGCTCAGGCCTTACCATCCTTAGAACTGCATTGGGCCCCACCAAATATCGCTGTAAATTCTGCTGGCTACTGGGACCTGAGGTAGTTGGTTCACTAGGACGTGTGGCTGTGGCAGAACGGCCACGTCCTCTCCCAGCATCAGAGGGTCCACTAACACCACCACGACCATGTCCACGTCCGCGTCCCTTATTAGATGTTTTCCTCATTGTTCCCGTTCACCACAATTTTGAGAATGGCAAATTTGGGAATGGTTTTTCAACCCAGAAAAAAAAGTGTGCTTTTACGGTCACTACAAATAACTTGACCAGCTAAAACAGTACAGATTTGGTTAAATAGAGATGTGAGGCCTGTATTTTTTTGCGCTGTGTGACAGGTATAGGTTTAATCACAGAATCAGACTTTTATCAGCACGCTAGCGTGTGTCTTAGGTTTTTCTGAATGACACTATCACTAGCTTCAATGTAAGATATTCTTTTTGGGATAGATTTCAAGTAGGCCTCAAATACCAGAAACTAGTTATTTTGAGAATGGCAAATTTGGGAATGGTTTTTCAACCCAGAAAAAAAAGTGTGCTTTTACGGTCACTACAAATAACTTGACCAGCTAAAACAGTACAGATTTGGTTAAATAGAGATGTGAGGCCTGTTTTTTTTTGCGCTGTGTGACAGGTATAGGTTTAATCACAGAATCAGATTTCTATCAGCACGCTAGCGTGTGTCTTAGGTTTTTCTGAATGACACTATCAGTACCTTCAATGTAAGATATTCTTTTTGGGATAGATTTCAAGTAGGCCTCAAATACCAGAAACTAGTTATTTTGAGAATGGCAAATTTGGGAATGGTTTTTCAACCCAGAAAAAAAAGTGTGCTTTTACGGTCACTACAAATAACTTGACCAGCTAAAACAGTACAGATTTGGTTAAATAGAGATGTGAGGCCTGTTTTTTTTTGCGCTGTGTGACAGGTATAGGTTTAATCACAGAATCAGATTTCTATCAGGACGCTAGCGTGTGTCTTAGGTTTTTCTGAATGACACTATCAGTACCTTCAATGTAAGATATTCTTTTTGGGATAGATTTCAAGTAGGCCTCAAATACCAGAAACTAGTTATTTTGAGAATGGCAAATTTGGGAATGGTTTTTCAACCCAGAAAAAAAAGTGTGCTTTTACGGTCACTACAAATAACTTGACCAGCTAAAACAGTACAGATTTGGTTAAATAGAGATGTGAGGCCTGTTTTTTTTTGCGCTGTGTGACAGGTATAGGTTTAATCACAGAATCAGACTTCTATCTGCACGCTAGCGTGTGTCTTAGGTTTTTCTGAATGACACTATCACTAGCTTCAATGTAAGATATTCTTTTTGGGATAGATTTCAAGTAGGCCTCAAATACCAGAAACTAGTTATTTTGAGAATGGCAAATTTAGGAATGGTTTTTCAACCCAGAAAAAAAAGTGTGCTTTTACGGTCACTACAAATAACTTGACCAGCTAAAACAGTACAGATTTGGTTAAATAGAGATGTGAGGCCTGTTTTTTTTTGCGCTGTGTGACAGGTATAGGTTTAATCACAGAATCAGATTTCTATCAGCACGCTAGCGTGTGTCTTAGGTTTTTCTGAATGACACTATCAGTACCTTCAATGTAAGATATTCTTTTTGGGATAGATTTCAAGTAGGCCTCAAATACCAGAAACTAGTTATTTTGAGAATGGCAAATTTGGGAATGGTTTTTCAACCCAGAAAAAAAAGTGTGCTTTTACGGTCACTACAAATAACTTGACCAGCTAAAACAGTACAGATTTGGTTAAATAGAGATGTGAGGCCTGTTTTTTTTTTGCGCTGTGTGACAGGTATAGGTTTAATCACAGAATCAGATTTCTATCAGCACGCTAGCGTGTGTCTTAGGTTTTTCTGAATGACACTATCAGTACCTTCAATGTAAGATATTCTTTTTGGGATAGATTTCAAGTAGGCCTCAAATACCAGAAACTAGTTATTTTGAGAATGGCAAATTTGGGAATGGTTTTTCAACCCAGAAAAAAAAGGTGCGCTTTTACGGTCACTACAAATAACTTGACTAGCTAAAACAGTACAGATTTGGTTAAATAGAGATGTGAGGCCTGTTTTTTTTTGCGCTGTGTGACAGGTATAGGTTTAATCACAGAATCAGACTTCTATCTGCACGCTAGCGTGTGTCTTAGGTTTTTCTGAATGACACTATCACTAGCTTCAATGTAAGATATTATTTTTGGGATAGATTTCAAGTAGGCCTCAAATACCAGAAACTAGTTATTTTGAGAATGGCAAATTTGGGAATGGTTTTTCAACCCAGAAAAAAAAGTGTGCTTTTACGGTCACTACAAATAACTTGACCAGCTAAAACAGTACAGATTTGGTTAAATAGAGATGTGAGGCCTGTTTTTTTTTTGCGCTGTGTGACAGGTATAGGTTTAATCACAGAATCAGATTTCTATCAGCACGCTAGCGTGTGTCTTAGGTTTTTCTGAATGACACTATCAGTACCTTCAATGTAAGATATTCTTTTTGGGATAGATTTCAAGTAGGCCTCAAATACCAGAAACTAGTTATTTTGAGAATGGCAAATTTGGGAATGGTTTTTCAACCCAGAAAAAAAAGTGTGCTTTTACGGTCACTACAAATAACTTGACCAGCTAAAACAGTACAGATTTGGTTAAATAGAGATGTGAGGCCTGTTTTTTTTTGCGCTGTGTGACAGGTATAGGTTTAATCACAGAATCAGATTTCTATCAGCACGCTAGCGTGTGTCTTAGGTTTTTCTGAATGACACTATCAGTACCTTCAATGTAAGATATTCTTTTTGGGATAGATTTCAAGTAGGCCTCAAATACCAGAAACTAGTTATTTTGAGAATGGCAAATTTGGGAATGGTTTTTCAACCCAGAAAAAAAAGTGTGCTTTTACGGTCACTACAAATAACTTGACCAGCTAAAACAGTACAGATTTGGTTAAATAGAGATGTGAGGCCTGTTTTTTTTTTGCGCTGTGTGACAGGTATAGGTTTAATCACAGAATCAGACTTCTATCTGCACGCTAGCGTGTGTCTTAGGTTTTTCTGAATGACACTATCACTAGCTTCAATGTAAGATATTCTTTTTGGGATAGATTTCAAGTAGGCCTCAAATACCAGAAACTAGTTATTTTGAGAATGGCAAATTTAGGAATGGTTTTTCAACCCAGAAAAAAAAGTGTGCTTTTACGGTCACTACAAATAACTTGACCAGCTAAAACAGTACAGATTTGGTTAAATAGAGATGTGAGGCCTGTTTTTTTTTGCGCTGTGTGACAGGTATAGGTTTAATCACAGAATCAGATTTCTATCAGCACGCTAGCGTGTGTCTTAGGTTTTTCTGAATGACACTATCAGTACCTTCAATGTAAGATATTCTTTTTGGGATAGATTTCAAGTAGGCCTCAAATACCAGAAACTAGTTATTTTGAGAATGGCAAATTTGGGAATGGTTTTTCAACCCAGAAAAAAAAGTGTGCTTTTACGGTCACTACAAATAACTTGACCAGCTAAAACAGTACAGATTTGGTTAAATAGAGATGTGAGGCCTGTTTTTTTTTTGCGCTGTGTGACAGGTATAGGTTTAATCACAGAATCAGATTTCTATCAGCACGCTAGCGTGTGTCTTAGGTTTTTCTGAATGACACTATCAGTACCTTCAATGTAAGATATTCTTTTTGGGATAGATTTCAAGTAGGCCTCAAATACCAGAAACTAGTTATTTTGAGAATGGCAAATTTGGGAATGGTTTTTCAACCCAGAAAAAAAAGGTGCGCTTTTACGGTCACTACAAATAACTTGACTAGCTAAAACAGTACAGATTTGGTTAAATAGAGATGTGAGGCCTGTTTTTTTTTGTGCTGTGTGACAGGTATAGGTTTAATCACAGAATCAGACTTCTATCTGCACGCTAGCGTGTGTCTTAGGTTTTTCTGAATGACACTATCACTAGCTTCAATGTAAGATATTATTTTTGGGATAGATTTCAAGTAGGCCTCAAATACCAGAAACTAGTTATTTTGAGAATGGCAAATTTGGGAATGGTTTTTCAACCCAGAAAAAAAAGGGTGCTTTTACGGTCACTACAAATAACTTGACCAGCTAAAACAGTACAGATTTGGTTAAATAGAGATGTGAGGCCTGTTTTTTTTTGCGCTGTGTGACAGGTATAGGTTTAATCACAGAATCAGACTTCTATCTGCACGCTAGCGTGTGTCTTAGGTTTTTCTGAATGACACTATCACTAGCTTCAATGTAAGATATTCTTTTTGGGATAGATTTCAAGTAGGCCTCAAATACCAGAAACTAGTTATTTTGAGAATGGCAAATTTAGGAATGGTTTTTTCAACCCAGAAAAAAAAGTGTGCTTTTACGGTCACTACAAATAACTTGACCAGCTAAAACAGTACAGATTTGGTTAAATAGAGATGTGAGGCCTGTTTTTTTTTTGCGCTGTGTGACAGGTATAGGTTTAATCACAGAATCAGATTTCTATCAGCACGCTAGCGTGTGTCTTAGGTTTTTCTGAATGACACTATCAGTACCTTCAATGTAAGATATTCTTTTTGGGATAGATTTCAAGTAGGCCTCAAATACCAGAAACTAGTTATTTTGAGAATGGCAAATTTGGGAATGGTTTTTCAACCCAGAAAAAAAAGTGTGCTTTTACGGTCACTACAAATAACTTGACCAGCTAAAACAGTACAGATTTGGTTAAATAGAGATGTGAGGCCTGTTTTTTTTTTGCGCTGTGTGACAGGTATAGGTTTAATCACAGAATCAGATTTCTATCAGCACGCTAGCGTGTGTCTTAGGTTTTTCTGAATGACACTATCAGTACCTTCAATGTAAGATATTCTTTTTGGGATAGATTTCAAGTAGGCCTCAAATACCAGAAACTAGTTATTTTGAGAATGGCAAATTTGGGAATGGTTTTTCAACCCAGAAAAAAAAGTGTGCTTTTACGGTCACTACAAATAACTTGACCAGCTAAAATAGTACAGATTTGGTTAAATAGAGATGTGAGGCCTGTTTTTTTTTGCGCTGTGTGACAGGTATAGGTTTAATCACAGAATCAGACTTCTATCTGCACGCTAGCGTGTGTCTTAGGTTTTTCTGAATGACACTATCACTAGCTTCAATGTAAGATATTCTTTTTGGGATAGATTTCAAGTAGGCCTCAAATACCAGAAACTAGTTATTTTGAGAATGGCAAATTTGGGAATGGTTTTTCAACCCAGAAAAAAAAGTGTGCTTTTACGGTCACTACAAATAACTTGACCAGCTAAAACAGTACAGATTTGGTTGAATAGAAATGTCAGGTCTATTTTTTTAGGCGCTGGGTGACAGGATCAACTTGCCCCTGATGTAATATATGGCCAAAAAATAACCACACTGTTGATGGTTAAATGCACTTGGGTGACACAGACTCAGCCTGCACCAGATGTAGTATATGGCCAAAAAATAATCAGACTGTTGATGGTTAAATGCACTTCGGTGACACAGGCTCAGCCTGCAGCTGATGTAGTGTATGGCCAAAAAATAACCAGACTGTTGATGGTTAAATGCACTTCGGTGACACAGGCTCAGCCTGCAGCTGATGTAGGATATAACACAAAATAACCACACTATCGATGGTTAAATACACTTGGTGATAGCTTGTGCTGGCGCACCACAAGTCACAAAATGGCCGCCGATCACCCCAGAAAAAAAGTGATCTAAAAACGCTCTGGGCAGCCTCAAAAAAGTGAGCAAGTCAATAATAGCACTTCAATGATCCACAGCTGCAGATCGATCACAGAATGAAGTCTTTTGGAGGAGTTAATCTGCCTAATCTCGCCCTAACGTCGCAGCTGCAACCTCTCCCTATACTGATCATAGCAGAGTGACGTGCGGCGCTACGTGACTCCAGCTTAAATAGAGGCTGGGTCACATGCTGCACTGGCCAATCACAGCCATGCCAATAGTAGGCATGGCTGTGATGGCCTCTTGGGGCAAGTAGTATGACGCTTGTTGATTGGCTGCTTTGCAGCCTTTCAAAAAGCGCCAAGAAAGCGCCGAACAACGAAACCCGAACCCGGACTTTTACGAAAATTTTCGGGTTCGGGTCCGTGTCACGGACACCCCAAAATTCGGTACGAACCCGAACTATACAGTTCGGGTTCGCTCATCCCTACTTATTACGCTTTGGCCAAAATGTACACCAATGCCTCATTCAACATCCAGCATAGAGGCAGGGCAGAGTGCTGGTTGCAGAGTGCTATTGCATTTATGTTTTTACATTTGTATGTTTATTTCGCCATAGCGATGTGCACCTGCATACAGGGTTGTGCTGACTGAACCCCCCACATTTTTTCTTTGTAGTATATATTGGAGACGTGGCGATCTCCATGCAGTCATGCACACCTGACCAGTTAGTCTGCCCTGGAGGCTGGTTTTAAAGTCAGTATAAAACTGAGTCTACTTTTATAGCGCCTGCCAGTGGCCATTTGGCTCCAGGAGAAGTATATAGTGGGCTCAGCATGCATGTTGGTACTTGCATCCCTGGATCCGATGAACGCTGTCACGGCACCGGACGGGGTTAAAAGCAGAGTGTGCCTGGCGTGCATGCTGTACCTGCGCTCCCTGGACTTTGTGTGGCTATCATGGCCCATAAATAGGTAGGAACTAGTGTTAGGGACCACTCATAGAGGCGACCTTGACGTGGTGAGTGGCTTATTACGCTTTGGCCAAAATGTACACCAATGCCTCATTCAACATCCAGCATAGAGGCAGGGCAGAGTGCTGGTTGCAGAGTGCTATTGCATTTATGTTTTTACATTTGTATGTTTATTTCGCCATAGCAATGTGCACCTGCATACTGGGTTGTGCTGACTGAATCCCCCACATTTTTTCTTTGTAGTATATATTGGAGACGTGGCGATCTCCATGCAGTCATGCACACCTGACCAGTTAGTCTGCCCTGGAGGCTGGTTTTAAAGTCAGTATAAAACTGAGTCTACTTTTATAGCGCCTGCCAGTGGCCATTTGGCTCCAGGAGAAGTATATAGTGGGCTCAGCATGCATGTTGGTACTTGCATCCCTGGATCCGATGAACGCTGTCACGGCACCGGACGGGGTTAAAAGCAGAGTGTGCCTGGCGTGCATGCTGTACCTGCGCTCCCTGGACTTTGTGTGGCTATCATGGCCCATAAATAGGTAGGAACTAGTGTTAGGGACCACTCATAGAGGCGACCTTGACGTGGTGAGTGGCTTATTACGCTTTGGCCAAAATGTACACCAATGCCTCATTCAACATCCAGCATAGAGGCAGGGCAGAGTGCTGGTTGCAGAGTGCTATTGCATTTATGTTTTTACATTTGTATGTTTATTTCGCCATAGCAATGTGCACCTGCATACTGGGTTGTGCTGACTGAATCCCCCACATTTTTTCTTTGTAGTATATATTGGAGGTGTGGCGATCTCCATGCAGTCATGCACACCTGACCAGTTAGTCTGCCCTGGAGGCTGGTTTTAAAGTCAGTATAAAACTGAGTCTACTTTTATAGCGCCTACCAGTGGCCATTTGGCTCCAGGAGAAGTATATAGTGGGCTCAGCATGCATGTTGGTACTTGCATCCCTGGATCCGATGAACGCTGTCACGGCACCGGACGGGGTTAAAAGCAGAGTGTGCCTGGCGTGCATGCTGTACCTGCGCTCCCTGGACTTGGGTGGCTATCATGGCCCATAAATAGGTAGGAACTAGTGTTAGGGACCACTCATAGAGGCGACCTTGACGTGGTGAGTGGCTTATTACGCTTTGGCCAAAATGTACACCAATGCCTCATTCAACATCCAGCATAGAGGAAGGGCAGAGTGCTGGTTGCAGAGTGCTATTGCATTTATGTTTTCACGTTTGTATGTGTATTTCGCCATAGCGATGTGCACCTGCACACAGGGTTGTGCTGACTGAATCCCCCACATTTTTTCTTTGATGTATAATTATCTGTAATGAATATTGATTTCTGCGAATGAAGAATGTTTCTTTGTTTTACATTATTGTTTGCCAATCGGGAATGCCCGAGGCTTTATGTTCTTTTTATTTTTCTATTGATAAACTCAATAAAAACTATTGAAACAAAAGAGTTACTGAACCTGAGTCATCATCTAGAATTCTCCAAACTGACAAATTACTTATTAATTGGGAAGGAAGCCGAATACTAACAAGCCCATTTTTTCAGGCTGGTGATCAGTAGAGTGCATCAAGGTGCAGTTGAGACCACAGTATACCAAGAAGATGAAAACTGTACAAATACTGGATAGCACATCAAGCTATTAATTTGGCATAATATGGTATGCCAAATCAAATAGCTTTAAATAAAACCTATCCTGACTTTACTTAAAATGAAATAGGTTTCTCACAGCCACGTTATGATAAAGAACACAGCGTTAAATCTACAAAACAAGTATCAGTTGCTGGCGTGCAGCATGATGTGAGCGTGCTGCGGGCTCCGCCCCCCCCCCCTCCTACCTCTGACCGCCTGACCTCTCTCCCTCCACGCTTTCTTGATGCGGCTGATCGATGTGCGGCGTGGAGTTGGTGCTGGGCCGCTGGGCTGACTGAGGCGCTGCCCCTGTGTGGCTTTTTCTCCCTCCTGCTCCTCTGCCGTAACTGATTGATGAGCGGTGTGCCGGGCCGGTGGGTTGACTGGAGAGCCGCCTTCTGTGTGTGTGTCTGGATCCTGGAATCGGCGCTCCACCTGGTGCCCTGTGGATTTGACCGGCGGTGGGTTCTCTGCTGATTGAGCGTGGCGTGCTGTGGGAGCGCACTGTGGCCGGCCAGCAATACACAGGAATCTCTAAAGAGCCCCAGGAGGGTGGAGGTGACCGGCTGTGTGCGGTGAGAGTGCACTGCAGCTGGTCTCTGTGCCGTATCCCCTTGGGGAAGCATTAATCCGGCGGTATGGACGAAACCCACCAGCAAGGGGATGAGATAACTGCACTGCTGGAGTGGTGAGCCCCTATGAATATAATCTTCCCGTGTTATCTATAGGACAGCAGAACCCTGAGATACCGAAGAGTGGAACCGCATCCATTGTCTGCAACCTGGAGCCATTTACGGATCGGAAATCTATGGACTGACCACGCTTAGGATGGGCAAGTAGGGTGAAAGTCACCCGGCTGATTGTTCAATATTGCTATTAATATCTAACTAACTTAATAACCACAAAAAAAAAAAAAAAAAGGGTCTTTAACTGCAAAGTTACCGTGGGTAACCCCTTAACAATACTAACAAAGTAACACCTCTGCACGATTAAGGGGTACGATTTTACTCTCTGGTTTTAGTTAGAGGGACCCACTATTACATCTAAAGGGACACTCTGAAGGAGTCGTGGAGTCGGGCGGAACTACCGAGACCTAGGCCAGACCGCGCAGTTACCGTTATAGAATATTGCGGCCGTCCAAAGGCGTGAATATGGCCCCTAAAGCTCCAAACAGGAAATCTGTGGGCCATACGTCCCCAAAAGGGTCAGAAAATAAAAGCCCTAGACCCAATATAGAGAGGTATTTAAGATCCTCCCCTACAAAAACAAGAGGTACATTGAAACCTAATGCCCGTCAAGAGGAAAAGGAAGAGCCCAGAAAAACCGTAATGCCTTCAGATTATAGTGATAAGGAAGACACGGATACCCGGATCCACTTGCATATGGAAACAATTAAGCAAAAACTGGGGGACATTTTGGACACCTTAAAAATTACTAATCAAACCTTAGGAACACTAACAACTACCGTATGCTCTATGCAAACTGACATCTCTCTCCTCAGGGACGATATGGACAAACTTCGCTGCAGCGTAAATGAAACGAAACAATCCTTAACTGTCACTAAAAATGAAGTCTCCTCAATGGGAAAAAAAATTGAAAGGATTGATTTAGAGCATAGGGCCCTCAAAGAAAAATTTACCGACTTAGAGGATAGGTCACGTAGGGGGAACATCCGACTGATAGGCTTCCCTGAAGGATCAGAGGGGGACGACCCAGGGGGATTTATACAGAAATGGTTGGGGGACTCCCTGAGCCAAGAGTCCTTTTCATCATTATTTATGGTTGAACGAGCACATAGAGCCCCAAACAAAAGGCTGCCCCCTGGCGCCCCTCCACGCGGCCTTCTTGCTAAAATTCTGTGCGTTAGTGACCGAGAAAAAATATTACGCCGAAAAAGAGAGCTAGGCGATTTGGTGTATAATGGAAATAAAATTTCGATCTACCCTGACTATTCCTTCTCTACCCAGCTTAAAAGAAGGCAATTCGAGGAGATTAAGAAACGTCTTATTAATGCTAATATCAAATATTTGATTCTATTCCCGGCCAAAGTAAGAATAGTATATAATGATTCTGTCTCCATCTTCGCAAGCTCTGAGGAGGCTTTTGCTTGGTTGAACGCCAGGGGGATATGCGATATGAACACGTGCTGTGCGGTGCTTGCTCTCCTTCTCTTACTTTTCTTTCCCTTTATGGCCAAATATGAATTATTCATGTAAAATCCGCCATTTTGTCTTGGGGATTAAGCTGTTTTTTTTTACTGCATATATAGCGGGTAAGAAAGTGTGAGGGATGAGGGGAGGAGAGGGGGGCTTGGGGGTGTGAGGGGGGGTAGGATGCCTAGGCGATGTGTAAGAGGAGCATGGGTCTTAATTGTCTCGTGCACCATGGGAAGGGGGGGTCGGGGTGGGAAGGGTTGTTTCACTGCTGCGGGATCCAATATAGAGTCAGGAGGGGAGCGGATGGTATGGACCACCCTCCAGTTTAGGGTAAATGGCACGCATTTTGACATGGAATGTCCGCGGACTGGCAGACAAACTTAAGCGGAGGGTGGTCTATGATATCATCTTTAGACATTTACCTCCCATCGTGGGGCTGCTGAAGACCCATTTAACTCCTGAAAGAATGCACTATATGCGAAAGTCCTGGATGCAGTACACTATTCGGCCTATTCGCGGGGAGTAAGTGTCTACATTCACAGAAATGTGGATTACGATCCATATGATCAATGGATCGATAAAGAAGGTAGATTTGTATTTCTATATGGCCGATGGATGGGACTGGTGTGCGTGCTTGCGTTTGTATATATTCCCCCCCCCCCCTTTCTTCCGAAGTGCTGAGAAAACTTGCGGAATATATTAGTAAATGGGACCCGTGTCCCATATTAGTTCAGGGAGATTTCAATGCCGTTATGGATAATAAGGATAGGGTATCTGGGATTAGTGGAGGGGGGAGTGTAAGCGATCAGCCTACAGCCCTTAGCAGGATCTGCCAGGAGCTGGGCCTTATAGATGTGTGGCAGTCTCTATATGGAAAAAAAAGTGCCTTCTCCTGTTTTAGCAGATCCTGCAGGGTCATGTCTAGGATAGATATATATCCTGGCGACCCCAGGACTTTTGGAACGGATACAAAAAATGAAGTATGAGCCACATGGTATATCCGACCATACTTCAATGTTGTTATCAATGGTTGATTTTGCGCAAAAGAGCAGAAAACTTTTCAGGTTAAATCCACACTGGATACATCTGGTTGGGGACCAAGAAAGTATTGGGGAGGATATTTCTGAATTTTTGGCACTAAACTACGGATCCACACATATACATTTTGTGTAGGACTCCCTGAAGGCCATGATAAGAGGGGTATACTGTAAGAGGATTAAAAAAAAAGGGCAGAATACGTCAAGACGGAAAAAGAATTGGCAGAGAGGGTTGAGGCTTTGGAGGCAGAGTTGGCCAGACAGAGCAGGGAAAACGTCTGACTATCATTAATAGATGCTAAGAGGGAACATCAGACCTTTTTTACGAAAAAAGCGTAACATGAGGCCTTTTTTGCAGGACAGCGTGCTTTTTTTGAAAAAGGGAAAACGGGCAGATTGCTGGCATCTGTAGTTGCTAATCAAAAGACCCAAACTCTGATAAATCTAATTAAGTTACCTTCTGGCGCCTTAACTAATGACTACCCTAATATCAAATCCACCTTTACAGAATACTTTACTAAATTATACCAGTCGGATCTCGGGGTGGAGCCCCGGTTCATTTTTTTTGACAAAGTGGAACGCCCTTGCCTCTCCGACCAAGACTGTACTAAATTAAATTCGCCAATAACTCTTGCAGAATTGGAGGTTACGGTAGATAGTATAAAAAATAATACTGCGCCGGGCCGAGACGGCCTGCCTTTTGAAATATATACAGAGTACACCGTAAAAAGATATTGCCTCTTCTCCTTCAGATGCTTAATGAATCTTGGAAGAATGGCTCACTCCCTCCCTCCTTGAGGGAGGCCTCCATTTCTCTAATTCAGAAAAAGGATAAAGATAAGACCGAAGTTGGATCGTATCGTCCAATTTCATTACTCAATACCGATTCCAAAATACTCGCCAAACTGCTTGCTAATAGGTTGAGGTGGGTTATACACTGTCTGATCCATCCGGATCAGACGGGGTTTATCCCAAAACGAAATATACAATCTAATATCCGTAGAGCCTTTCTTAACATATATGTCGGGGACGGGGAGGACCGCTCCATTCTGTCTTTGGATGCCAAGAAGGCTTTTGACAGGGTGGAGTGGCCCTTCCTATGGGGAACCCTGACCAGAATGAACTTGGGTGAACATTTCACTAAATGGATACAGCTGCTATACTCTGGATCCACGGCCAGCATTAAGATAAATAGGATTGATTCAGAACAGTTCCCCCTACAGCGAGGCACCCGGCAGGGATGTCCCCTTTCACCTTTGATATTCGCCCTGGTCTTAGAGCCTCTTGCATGCAGAATCAGACAGTCTAAAGAGATCATAGGCTTTGGAGGGAGAGGAGAAGAAGATAAAATTAGTCTGTATGCGGACGACATCCTTGTCTTTTTGAGGCAGGGATGGAAGGGCGTCCAACCCTTGATTAATATTCTGGAAGAATATGGGGCCTTATCAGGCTATAAAGTGAACTGGGATAAGTCTGAACTCCTCCCCCTAGTCCGAACTCCCGCTGATGGAGTATTATGTATTAGGCCACTTGACCTCCCAGACTCTATCCGATATCTGGGAATTGGCGCAGATTTGACTAGATATAACCTCTTAAATATAACTCCCATGATTAATAAGGTGAAGGAAAAGATTCAAACTTGACAGAAGTTGCCTCTGTCACAGGCAGAAAGGATTACACTGGTAAGGATGGTGGTCCTCCCTATTGCCCTATACCCCTTGATAGCATGTCCTATATGGATTGATGATTCTTTTTTTGGGCTGCTAGATAGATTGCTAAATGAGCTAATCTGGGGGAGGATCAAGCAAGAATATCTTTGTCTCTCTGAGAGGGATGGTGGGCTTTCCCTTCCATTCCTGCAGGGATACTACATCGCAGCTCAGATAAGGTGGTGGGTGGGGCGGGGGGGGGGGGGGGGGTTCACCAGTCTGCGACGCTGCTGAATATCCTGTCAAGGGACTTTTTGGGGCCATATGGAGACATTTTTTCTATTCTGGAGACTGGGCATCCGGGAAAAAGAAAAAAACAGTGTTTAATCAATGACACGTTAGATAAGGTCTGGAATAAAACTAAAAAGATATTGTGTGTAAGCAGCTCCACACTTTTTACTCCACTTTGGCACAATCACAATTTAAAAGAGTTTAGGTTAATTGAAGATTATAAGTATTGGAATTCACGTGGTATTAACCGTCTAATCCAAATAACATCACATGGAAGTATTATCCCTTTTGACGATTTAATAAAGGGTATAAATGTTACTTCTCTAGATAGATATAGATATGCAAAAATTAGATACGCATACACGAACACCCAGGATAAAGATTCTTTGATCACTAGGGCAAACTCCTTCTTAGATTATTGTTTTAAATTTAGGGATACACAACTCACTCTTTCACAAATATATCGTAGATTTCGGGACTGCTTAGGAGAAATAACAACATTTAAAAGCGAGGGGAAGCTGAATTAGGCGTAGGAAGCACTGTTGATTGGGATATAGTATATCGAAATATAAAAAAGGCATCGATATCCCAAAAATATAGTTTAATCCAGTTTAGGATTGTACACCGCCTGTTTTACTCCCCTGCCTTCCTCGCCAAAATATATAGGGAAAGAAGGGATACGTGCTGGAAATGTTCGGCCGAAAATGCTGGTCTAGGTCACTTGCTATGGGATTGCCCAGAAATAAACAGAGTTTGGACCAGCATTTATGAAGAACTACACAGCAGATATAAGATTAAATTGAATCGCTGTTTTTTACGCAGGCAATATTAGGTTTTTTCACCCATACGGATTTAACACCCTATCAGATTAGAATATCTCTGGAGAGTTTCATGGCCGCAAAGGCCTTGATTCTTAAATATTGGGGCACAAAAAACAGCCCTACTTATTCCGAGTGGAGGGCTCAGATAGATACCATTGATGCTTATAGAAGAATCGTAAGAAAAGCAGAGTAGCCCTGGAAGGGGCGGGTCTTTGATGTTTTTTTTTCTTCGCTCCAAAGAGCCTGGCTATTTGTGGTATTTGGAAATGACCACGAGTAGCAACAGGAGACGGTTGGATCCCGCAGCAGTGAATCAAGGGGTGGGGGGTGGGTATAACGGGGTCAAGTATGTGAATTGGTGTATGATTATCCGTTTTTTTTTTTCTTAAACTATATGTAATGGAATTCCCATTTTTGGTTCAGAAAAACAATAAAGAAATTTCCTCAAAAAAATAATAATAATCTACAAAACCATAGTAACCTGATATCCATATACAGTATTTGCAGTCGATCATATATAAGAAATAATAAACAATCCAAAAGCAGCTAGCAATATTTAAATAATATATATGTATTTTGGTGATTTTTTCCTAATGGTTTACTTATATCTAGAAATGAGCGAAGTTTTAAAAAAAAAATTTTAAACGCTTTACCAAATGTTTCCAAAAAATTAGCTTTGTTCCGAATTAATTTGTAACAAGGTTAAATCAGCTATATCCCGGCCAGCATTACTGTGCATTGCAGCAACATGCATAGCTAGTCCTTTCTGGTAGTGAAACAGTTACTGTGGGTCAGTATGACAAGCAGGTCACATACAGTATATGGATGTGTGCATCAGCAAGTGTCAATATTATGCTCAGTTCGCACTTCACCTATTTGGTCAGTTATGGGTCCAAAACACAGAACAGGTACAGATCTTTTCATAATACCTTATCTGAGAGTAAAAATTGGCTCCTGATTTTGGTTCACCATACAGTAACTGCTGAAATTAACTGACCAAATAACTGAAGTGTGAACTCAGCCTTACAGGTCAATGTTTGCGTCATGTATAATGTACTTAACCGTGTAGTGGCCCAAGATTGTACTATAGAGTGAAAGAGCGGTCTCATTTTACACCGTTTGCTGTTTCCACATAGATTGCTAGTTAACTTGTTAGCCCCTGATTCTAATAACTTGTGAAAGAGCGGTCTCATTTCACAGTTTGGGAGGTGTCCACATTGATTGATAGCTAAGGTATTGTGATACCCACTCATTCTACTATAGAGTGAAAGAGCGGTCTTATTTTACACCGTCTTTTGTTTTCAAATAGATTGCTAAAGAACCTGTTCCGTTACCTATTGATACAAGTAGTGGCCCCATGACAGAGTGGGGCGGGTGTCAGCAGTAAGTTTGTGTTGACATCAATGTTTATTTTTCCTTTCTTCTGATCCGTCAGAAGAACAACCCCAAAAAAAATGAATCCTGTCTTTTGAGTATCCGACTTCACACAGTCAGTATTTGGTCAGTAATTGATCAGCATTGGTTTTACTCAGATGGAAAAAAAAATGGTCCTGTATGCATCATACGGTCAGTATTTAGTCATTTTTTTGCATCAGTATTTGATCAGTATTGGTAAGGCAAAAAAAGGAGTGGATCCAAAACAGAAATGACACAAGATAGAAATATTTGCTTGTCTTCTGTGTTTTGGACCCACTCCTGCTTTTGGCTTCCAAATTGTAATAAAATCCTGATACCGAACTTTAGGATTTTTGGACCACGGACCTGAACCTGAACATTTCAGTAAAAGTTCGGGTTCGGTGTTCGGCGATTTATTGGCGCTTTTTGAAAGGCTGCAGAGCAGCCAATCAACAAGCGTTTAGCTCTGTGCCCTTAGAAGCCATCACAGCCATGCCTACTAATGGCATGGCTGTGATTGGCCAGTGCAGCATGTGACCCAGCCTCTATATATGCTGGAGTCACATAGCGCTGCACGTCACTCTGCTGTTACTAGTGTAGGGATAGGATGCTGCTGCTGTGAAGGAGAGCATAGGAAAGAAACTTTAATCAGAACTGCAATTGAACTCAGCGATCTACATAGATTTTGTTGTGTGGGTGCAGTGCACAATCTTTTTACCCTGCCCTGAGCCAAGTGACAGAGAAAAATAACTTTTATCCGTCTGTTAGTTAGGTGGGCGGCGGTGGCCATTTTGGTGGCCACCCGACGGCTTAGGCAGGGTGGGCAGGGACTGGTGGTCCCCCCCCCTTTTTCCTATCCCCCTTTAGTATTATCTTTCCTCTGATGCCCGTTCCGTTTAGGCATTCAGGGGTTAACGTAGGGATCCGGTTGGGAGAGTGGGCGGGCAGCCAGGAGGGCATATATGCCACTGTCCCGCCTTCCCTCTTCCTTTTTGAGCAGAAGCGCTTTGTCCCTCCCTCCCCTGTGAGTTGGTAGCATGGTGCCTCGTTCAGATGGTGTGTTTATACGTGGTTCAAAGGAACGGTTATATAGGCAAAGTGCCTCTTTGGAATTCTTAAAGTCACAGCTGGCGGCTAGTTATTGTATCATAAAGGTGTTGGAGGAAAATGGGCGGATCCGCCCACTGGGAGACCAGCGGCTGGCGGAGAACACGGTTCAAGGTTATGGTTTTGCCGTTTGAATAAAGCTGTGGCCGATTACCACCCAACAAAATAAAGGGTTAAAAGTTGAACGGTGTCAGTGTCGTTATTGAAGGGTTTAGTTGGGGTTGGTATGTGGGGCTAGAGGAAGGGTTGGAGTTCCCCCCTTCCCCATTCCTTATGGTGCCAACAGTCTATGCAAGCTCAGTGCACCAGCACTGCATATGTGCTTTTGTGACATTGAAATCCAAGCTTGAAATACTGCAATAATAATCTGGGTTTAAAAAAAACACAAATTTTTAGCAATATCCTACATCTAGTGCCATTGCACCATTAGTCAGTGTGCAATTTAAATTAGAAATACAGCTATAATTTTCTGGGTTTTAAAAAACACCTTTTTTGGGCAAAATACTCTATTTTACAGCCCTTGCTGCATCTGTACATGTGAAATTCAAGCGTTATATACTGCTGTCATATTCTGTTAGAAAAAAAAAAACACCCATTTTGGGCAAAGTACTTAACCACCTCAGCCCCTAGGGCTTAAACACCCTGAAAGACCAGGCCACTTTTTACACTTCTGACCTACACTACTTTCACCATTTATTGCTCGGTCATGCAACTTACCACCCAAATGAATTTTACCTCCTTTTCTTCTCACTAATAGAGCTTTCATTTGGTGGTATTTCATTGTACTGACATTTTTACTTTTTTTGTTTTTAATCGAAATTTAACGATTTTTTTGCAAAAAAATGAAATTTTTCACTTTCAGTTGTAAAATTTTGCAAAAAAAACGAGATCCATATATAAATTTTGCTCTAAATTTATTGTTCTACATGTCTTTGATAAAAAAAAAATGTTTGGGTAAAAAAAAATGGTTTGGGTAAGAGTTATAGCGTTTACAAACTATGGTACAAAAATGTGAATTTCCGCCTTTTGAAGCAGCTCTGACTTTCTGAGCACCTGTCATGTTTCCTGAGGTTCTACAATGCCCAGACAGTACAAACACCCCACAAATGACCCCATTTCGGAAAGTAGACACCCTAAGGTATTCGCTGATGGGCATAGTGAGTTCATAGAACTTTTTATTTTTTGTCACAAGTTAGCGGAAAATGATGGTTTTTTTTTCTTACAAAGTCTCATATTCCACTAACTTGTGACAAAAAATAAAAACTTCCATGAACTCACTATGCCCATCAGCGAATACCTTGGGATGTCTTCTTTCCAAAATGGGGTCATTTGTGGGGTAGTTATACTGCCCTGGCATTCTAGGGGCCCAAATGTGTGGTAAGGAGTTTGAAATCAAATTCTGTAAAAAATGGCTGGTGAAATCCGAAAGGTGCTCTTTGGAATGTGGGCCCCTTTGCCCACCTAGGCTGCAAAAAAGTGTCACACATCTAGTATCTCCGTATTCAGGAGAAGTTGGGGAATGTGTTTTGGGGTGTCATTTTACATATACCCATGCTGGGTGAGATAAATATCTTGGTCAAATGCCAACTTTGTATAAAAAAATGGGAAAAGTTTGCCAAGATATTTCTCTCACCCAGCATGGGTATATGTAAAATGACACCCCAAAACACATTCCCCAACTTCTCCTGAATACGGAGATACCAGATGTGTGACACTTTTTTGCAGCCTAGGTGGGCAAAGGGGCCCACATTCCAAAGAGCACCTTTCGGATTTCACTGGTCATTTTTTACAGAATTTGATTTCAAACTCCTTACCACACATTTGGGCCCCTAGAATGCCAGGGCAGTATAACTACCCCACAAGTGATGCCATTTTGGAAAGAAGACACCCCAAGGTATTCGCTGATGGGCATAGTGAGTTCATGGAAGTTTTAATTTTTTGTCACAAGTTAGTGGAATATGAGACTTTGTAAGAAAAAAAAAGAAAAAAGAAAAATCATCATTTTCCACTAACTTGTGACAAAAAATAAAAAATTCGAGGAACTCGCCATGCCCCTCACAGAATACCTTGGGGTGTCTTCTTTCCAAAATGGGGTCACTTGTGGGGAAGTTATACTGCCCTGGCATTTTCCAGTGGCCCTAATGTGTGGCAAGTAGGTAAATGACCTGTGAAATCCTAAAGGTGCTCTTTGGAATATGGGCCCCTTTGCCCACCTAGGCTGCAAAAAAGTGTCACACATGTGGTATCGCCGTATTCAGGAGAAGTTGGGGAATGTGTTTTGGGGTGTCATTTTACATATACCCATGCTAAGTGAGAGAAATATCTTGGCAAAAGACAACTTTTCCCATTTTTTTATACAAAGTTGGCATTTGACCAAGATATTTCTCTCACCCAGTATGGGTATATGTAAAATGACACCCCAAAACACATTCCCCAACTTCTCCTAAGTACGGCGATACCAGATGTGTGACACTTTTTTGCAGCCTAGATGCACAAAGGTGCCCAAATTCCTTTTAGGAGGGCATTTTTAGACATTTGGATACCAGACTTCTTCTCACGCTTTGGGGCCCCTAGAATGCCAGGGCAGTATAAATACCCCACATGTGACCCCATTTTGGAAAGAAGACACCCCAAGGTATTCAATGAGGGGCATGGCGAGTTCATAGAAATTTTTTTTTTTGGCACAAGTTAGCGGAAATTGATATTTTTTATTTTTTTCTCACAAAGTCTCCCTTTCCGCTAACTTGGGACAAAAATTTTAATCTTTCATGGACTCAATATGCCCCTCACAGAATACCTGGGGGTGTCTTCTTTCCGAAATGGGGTCACATGTGGGGTATTTATACTTCCCTGGCATTCTAGGGGCCCTAAAGCGTGAGAAGAAGTCTGGAATATAAATGTCTAAAAAATTTTACGCATTTGGATTCCGTGAGGGGTATGGTGAGTTCATGTGAGATTTAATTTTTGACACAAGTTAGTGGAATATGAGACTTTGTAAGAAAAAAAAAAAAAAATTCCGCTAACTTGGGCCAAAAAAATGTCTGAATGGAGCCTTACAGAGGGGTGATCATTGACAGGGGGTTGATCAATGACAGGGGGGTGATCAGAGAGTCTATATGGGGTGATCACCCCCCTGTCATTGATCACCCCCCTGTAAGGCTCCATTCAGATGTCCGTATGTGTTTTGCGGATCCGATCCATGTATCCGTGGATCCGTAAAAATCTTACGGACATCTGAATGCAGCCTGACAGGAGGGTGATCAATGACAGGGGGGGGTGATCAATGACAGGGGGTGATCAGGGAGTCTATATGGGGTGATCACCCCCCCTGGAAGGCTCCAGGGAGACGCCTGTATGTGTTTTGCGGATCCGATCCATCTATCAGTGGATCCGTAAAAATCATGCGGACATCTGAATGGAGCTTTACAGGGGGTTGATCAATGACAGGGGGGTAATCAATGACAGGGGGGTGATCAGGGAGTCTATATGGGGTGATCACCACAGTCATTGATCACGCCCCTGTAAGGCTCCATTCAGACGTCCGTATGCGTTTTGCGGATCCGATCCATCTATCAGTGGATCCGTAAAAATCATGCGGACATCTGAATGGATCTTTACAGGGGGTTGATCAATGACAGGGGGGGTAATCAATGACAGGGGGGTGATCAGGGAGTCTATATGGGGTGATCACCTCCGTCATTGATCACTCCCCTGTAAGGCTGCATTCAGACGTCCGTATGTGTTTTGCGGATCCGATCCATCTATCAGTGGATCCGTAAAATTCATACGGACCTCTGAATGCAGCCTTACAGGGGGTTATCAATGACAGGGGGGTGATCAATGACAGGGGGTGATCAGTGAGTCTATATGGGGTGATCAGGGGTGATCAAGGGTGAATAATGGGTTAATAAGTGACAGGGGGGGGTGTAGTGTAGTGGTGCTTGGTGCAACATATTACTGAGCTACCTGTGTCCTCTGGTGGTCGATCCAAACAAAGGGGACCACCAGAGGACCAGGTAGCAGGTATATTAGACGCTGTTATCAAAACAGCGTCTAATATACCTGTTAGGGGTTAAAAAAAACACATCTCCAGCCTGCCAGCGAACGATCGCCGCTGGCAGGCTGGAGATCAACTCTCTTACCTTCCGTTCCTGTGAGCGCGCGCGCCTGTGTGCGCGCGTTCACAGGAAATCTCGCGTCTCGCGAGATGACGCGTATATGCGTGACTGTGCGCAGCGCTGCCACCTCCGGAACGCGAATCTTTGTTAGGTGGTCCGGAGGTGGTTAATATTGCAGTCTTTGCTGCATATGTTATTGTTAAAACAAGCTTGAAATACTTTAATAATTTTCTGGGTTTTAAAGAGGACCTTTCACTAGATTAAAAAATCTAAACTAAGTATACAGACATGTAGAGCGGCGCCCAGGGATCTCCCTGCACTTACTCTTATACCTGGGCGCTTGCTCCGTTTGCCCGGTATAGCCTCCGGTATCTTCACATGTTAGGCTCCACCCAGGGGAACCTGCCGGCGACTCTTTCTCCCATGCTGTAGCGCTGGCCAATCGCGATTGGCCAGCGCTACAGCATGGGAGAAAGAGACGCCGGCAGGTTCCCCTGGGTGGAGCCTAACATGTGAAGATACCGGAGGCTATACCAGGCAAACAGATCGGCGCCCAGGTATAACAGTAAGTGCAGGGAGATCCCTGGGCGCCGCTCTACATGTCTGTATACTTAGTTTAGATTTTTTAATCTAGTGAAAGGTCCTCTTTAAAAAACACCAATTTTTGGCAATACCCTCCATCTGGGGCCTCTGCCGCATTAGTCAGTATGCAATTTAAGCTAGAAATACAGCAATAATATTCTGGGTTTTAAAAAACACCCTTTTGGGGCAAAATACTAAATTTTACAGCCGTTGCTGCATCTGTAAGTGTGAAATTGAAACGTTAAATACTGCTGTCATATTCTGTTAGTAAAAAAAAACACCCATTTTGTGCAAAGTACTTAATATTGCAGTCTTTGCTGCATCTGTTATTGTTAAAACAAGCTTGAAATACTTCAATAATTTCCGGCCTGTGAAAAAACACAAATTTTTGGCAATAACTTCCATCTTGGGCCTCTGCCGCATTAGTCAGTGTGCAATTTAAGCTAGAAATACAGCAATAATATTCTGGGTTTTAAAAAATACCCTTTTGGGGCAAAATACTAAATTTTACAGCCGTTGCTGCATCTGTAAGTGTGAAATTGAAACGTTAAATACTGCTGTCATATTCTGTTAGTAAAAAAAAACACCCATTTTGTGCAAAGTACTTAATATTGCAGTCTTTGCTGCATCTGTTATTGTTAAAACAAGCTTGAAATACTTCAATAATTTTCGGCCTTTGAAAAAACACCAATTTTTGGCAATAACTTCCATCTTGGGCCTCTGCCGCATTAGTCAGTGTGCAATTTAAGCTAGAAATACAGCAAGAATTTTTTGGGTTTTAAAAAAACACCCTTTTGGGGCAAAATACTCAATTTTACAGCCCTTGTTGCATCTGTACATGTGAAATTCAGGCGTTATATACTGCTGTCATATTCTGTTATTCAAAAAACACCCATTTTGGGCACAATACTTAATATTGCAGCCTTTGCTGCATCTGTCATTGTTAAAAACAAGCTTGAAATACTTCAATAATTTTCAGGCTTTGAATAAACACACATTTTTGGCAATACCCTCCATCTGGGGCCTCTGCCGCATTAGTCAGTGTGCAATTTAAGCTAGAAATACAGCAATAATTTTCTGGGTTTTAAAAAACACCCATTTGGGGCAAAATACTCAATTTTACAGCCCTTGCTGCATCTGTACGTGTGAAATTCAAGCGTTCTATACTGCTGTCATACAGTCCCTGACAAAAGTCTTGTTGCTTGTGTACAAATTGACCTGAAGTGCCGCTAAAATATATTTCTAATCAAGATTTTGTTACAAGAAATTGGTCATTTTAATCCCAACAGCTTTTGTAATAATGTTTCAGTGCAAAACGAAACTGACAAAAAGTATTCTAATATTCACAGCTTGGTAAAGCCCATTGAGTCCATTTTTGCCAAGACATAATTGTTGTCGCCTTGTCATATGAGCTTCACCTGTGACTAATAATGGATCAATTAGGTCTCAGGTGTGTATAAAAAGAACACTAGACCTTCACATCAACTGCAACTAGACCTCTGCAAACATGCCTAAGATTCACCCGGAGACTAAAGTGTTGATTAACAAGAGGCTGAAGACCAGATCCACTGCTGATGTGGCAGACACCTTCAATGTGTCTCAGTGTCAAGTTCAGAGGATAAAAAAAAAGATTTGAAGAGACTGGAGACGTTTTGGACAAGGCCAGGTCAGGCCGACTCCGCAAGACAACTGCTCGAGAGGACCGTTTGTTGGCTCGAAATTCCAAGGCCAGCCCATTTTCCACTGCAGCAGAGCTCCACGAGATCTGGTCACCTGAAGTCCCTGTGTCAACCAGAACAGTTTGTCGGATTCTGTCTCGAAATGGCCTCCATGGTCGAATCAGTGCCCATAAGACAGCACTAAACAAAAGACAATTGAAAAACCGTGTGGCATTTGCCAAGGGCCACAGCCTGCTAAAAGGATGGACGCTGGAAAAGTGGCAGTTGAATTACACCACAGTCGCCGCAAATATTGCAGGAGACCTACTGGAACCCGCATGGAGCCGAGATTTACCCAGAAAACAGTGAAGTTTGGTGGAGGCAAAATCATTGTCTGGGGTTACATCCAGTATGGGGGTGTGCGAGGGATCTGCAGGGTGAAAGGCAACATCAATAGTCTAAAATACTAAGAAATCTTAGCTACCTCTTATATTCCCAACCATTAAAAAGGTCAAATTATGCAGCAGGATGGTGCTCCATCGCATACTTCCATCTCCACATCAAAGTTCCTTAAGGCGAAGAAGATCAAGATGCTCCAGGATTGGCCAGCCCAGTCACCAGACATGAACATCATTGAGCATATGTGGTGTAGGATGAAAGAGGAAGCATGGAAAACGAATCCAAAGAATACTGATGAACTCTGGGAGGCATGCAAGACTGTTTTCTTTGCTATTCCTGATGACTTCATCAATAAATTGTATGAATCCTTGCCAAACCGCATGGATGCTGTCCTTCAAGCTCATGGAAGTCATACAAGATATTAAATTTGGATCTCACAGCACCACTACTTAATTTGCTGACATATTTTTGGATTTGCAGTAAAGTTGTTCAATTTCTGTATACGCGACAAAACTTTTGTCTTGCCAAAATTTGACCTTTCTGTCTTGATTAAATGATAAATCTTTTTTCAGTGAAACTAATTTATTTTAGTGCATTAAACATTATTTGGGAGGGCTTTAGCTTTTTTTATATGAGCTATTTCTAACACCAATTGATTAATTAAAAGTCAGGTTAATAGCAGGAGTTTCTACAAAATAGAGAAGCGACAAGACTTTTGTCAGGGACTGTATTCTGTTAGTAAAAAAACATTTTGGGCAAAATACTTAATTTGTGGCCTTGTCTGCATCTGTCAGTATGAAATTCAAGCGTTATATACTGCTGTCATATTCTGTTATTAAAAAACACGCATTTTGGGCAAAGTATGTAATATTGCAGCCTTTGCTGCATCTGTTATTGTTAAAACAAGCTTAATATACTTCAATAATTTTATGGGTTTTAAAAAACACCCATTTTTTGCAATACCCTCCATCTGGGGCCTCTGCCGCATTAGTCAGTGTGCAATTTAAGATAGAAATATAGCTTTAATTTTCTGGGTTTTAAAAAACTTTTAAATACTGCTGTCATATTCTGTTATTCAAAAAACACCCATTTTGGGCAAAATACTTAATTTGTGGCCTTGTCTGCATCTGTCAGTGTAAAATTCAAGCATTATATACTGCTGCTATATTCTCTTATTAGAAAAATACCTGTCACGGCCATGACCATGCGGTTGCCTGCAGTCTGGTTTAGTTGTTCAACCACAGGTGAGGGCCGATAGTGGGTAGCCTCACTTGTGGTTGCCGCAGGCAACAAGTAGTTGGGTATTGTCGCAGTAGAGCAGCCTGAGCTGGTGCTAGGCAGCTTGCGGCAATGTGCATGTGGTAGCACCTAGCAACCTCTCTGTTAGGTGTGTGTGTGTATGTTATGCACTTTGTATGTCTGGTGTGCACTAGGTTTATGTTACGTGTGCACTGTGACACTTCCCTTCACTGTGGCTGCCCGTGGCAACGTTTGGTATGTGTACATGTGGTGGCAATGTCTCGGCCTTCTGGCTGACTCCCAGGACATGGTCGCCACCCATGTCGTTGCCTGCGGTAACAGCTACAGTGTGATGTGCATTTGGACACTTCCCCTTTAAGTTGTTTCACTCCCTGTTAGTGTTGGAAGGGTTAATTCCCTCTCATGTGTGTGTCTGTGTGGGTGTGGCCACTTTGGGCTATAAAACCTCTTTGTAGACCTGAAGCTGAGGGGTTCTTCAGCCATGCTTTGCTGGAGAAACCCTCCTGGTATTTCCATCTGCCAGTGGGGGCCACCCTTGTGGTCATAAACAAATTGTTAGGTATTGTTTATACACGATGTTATGAGGATGTGTTTGTGTGTCATGTCTATTCTTTGCAGCGTATGGTTTCCTGGTGTCCTGTGTGGTGTGTGTGCTCTGTCGTTTGTGTTTGTGGACAACAGGATTGATACTTGGGTCCCAGGCCTTGTGTCTGTGGCAGGTGGGTGTTAGTACTAGTTGCACTTACCTGCCATTGCCATATGCCTGTTTCCGTTTCCCCTGTCTTTATAGTTTGGCCATCTTTAGACTCCTGTTTCTCCATGTCCAGGAGGAACAGGTAGTCTACCCAGCTCCTAGCGTAGGGACCGGCGGAGGTCAAGTAGGGACCCGAGTTTCCAGAGCATGAGTCCTCCTACCTTCAAGGTCGGCTCATGTCGCTAGGAGTTAGGGTCAGATTAGGGAGGCAATAGGAGGTGACTTGCTCCCTAGTTCTGTGGTTCTGGCCAAGACGTGACTACCATCCTCAGCCGTGACAATACCCTTTTGGGGCAAAGTACCTAATATGCATCTGTTATTGTTTAAACAAGCTTTAAATATTTCAATAATTTTCTGGGTTTTAAAAAACACCAATGTTTTTCAATACCCTCCATCTGGGGCCTATGCCGCATTAGGCTACTTTCACACTTGCGTTCGGTGTGAAGGCTCTCACAAGCGGCCCCCGAACGCATGGGGCAAAAAACTAAATTTTGCAGCTTTTGCTGCATATGTCATTGTGAGATACACTCTTTAGATACTGCTGTGCTATTTTAGTACTAAAATAACACCCATTTAGGGCAAAAAATAATAATTTTGCAGACTTTGCTGCATCTTTCATTGTGAAATACACCCTTTAGATACTGTTGTTCTATTTTGCTATTAAAAAACACCTATTTAGGGCAAAAAACTTAATTTTGCAGCCTTTGCTGCATATGTCATTGTGAGATACACCCTTTAGATACTGCTGTGCTATTCGGATCCGTTTACAATTGCACCATATTGTGTCAATGTAAACGGATCCGTCCCCATTGACTTACATTGTAAGTCAGGATGGATCCGTTTGGCTCCGCATCGCCAGGCGAACACCAAAACGCTGCACGCGCCTCCAGAGCGGAATGGAGCCAAACTGATGCATTCTAAATGGATCCTTATCCATTCAGAATGCATTGGGGCTAAACTGATCCGTTTTGGGCCACTTGTGAGAGCCTTGAAACGCATTTCACAGGCGGACCCAGAAACGGCAGTGTGAAAGTAGCCTTAGATACTGTTGGTCTATTCTGTTGTTAAAAAAACACCCATTTTGGACAAAATATAAAATTTGAGAAATATGAGGAGTGCGTCAAATAAGGGACGTGGCCCCGGTCATGGTGCTGCTGGTGGAGCTCCTGTTGCAGGGAGAGGACATGGTCATTCTGTTCCAGCTACACGCACAAGTGAAACACCTTCCTCAGTTGCGAGTAGGCAACGGAACCTTCAGCGGTATTTGGTCGGGCCTAATGCAGCTCTACGAATAGTGAGGCCAGAACAAGTACAGGCAATAGTAGATTGGGTTGCTGACAGTGCCTCCAGTCTCCTGCTGAAAGATCAGAGTTGGCACCTGCAGCCGATGTCCATCAGTCTTTCACCTCACCCCCTTGCAAATCAGCCAAGCACTCTGAGCCCCAAGTCATGCAGCAGTCTCTTCTGCTTTTTGATTACTCTGTTAGCAGGGTTTCCCAGGGCCATCCACCTAGCCCTGCCCCAGAAGTGGAAGAGATTGAGTACACCGATGCCCAACCGCTTATGTTTCAAGATGAATACATGGGAGGACCATCGCAGCACGTCTCGGATGATGACGAAACACAGGTTCCAACTGCTGGGGCTTTCGAAAGTCTGCAGACCGACAAGGAGGGCAGGGGTGAAGACTGGGTGGAAGATGATGTGGAGGACGATGAGGTACTCGACCCCACATAGAATCAAAGTCATGCGAGTGACCTGTGTAGTTCGGAGGAAGAGGCGGTGGTCGCACAGAGCCACCAGCACAGCAGAAGAGGGAGCAGGGTGCAAAAGCGGAGCGGCCGTCCCCTAGACAGTACGCCTGCTACTGCCCACCGCAGCAAGGGACCGAGTATACCAAAGCCAGCTAAAAGGAGTTCCCTGGCGTGGCAGTTCTTTAGACAATGTGCTGATGACAAGACACAAGTGGTTTGCACGCTGTGCAATCAGAGCCTGAAACGAGGCATAAACGTTCTCAACCTGAGCACAACCTGCATGACCAGGCATCTAAGTGCAAAGCACGAGCTGCAGTGGAGTAGACACCTCAAAAACCAAGAAAGGTCTCTGGCTCCTACTGCTTCCTCTTCTGCTGCAGTCTCGGCCTCTTCATCCACCTCTAGAGTGACAGTGTCACCTGCCACCCCGCAAAGAAAGGATCTGCCAGCAACACCACGATCTGGGTCACCAAGCATCTCCACAATGTCCCACGGAAGCGTTCAGCTCTCCAATTCCCAAACACTGGAGCGGAAGAGGAAGTACCCCCCTACCCACCTGCGATACCTGGCCCTTAATGCCAGCATTTAAAAATTACTGGCCTTTGAAATGCTGTCATTCGGTCTGGTGAAGATGGAGAGCATTAAAAGCCTTATGGCGGTGGCTGTCCCACAATACGTCATGCCCAGCCGCCACTACTTTTCCAGGCGTGCCATTCCTTCCTTGCATAACCAAGTGGGGGACAAAATCAGGTGTGCACTGCACAGCGCCATCTGTGGCAAGGTGCACCTCACTACAGATACGTGGACCAGTAAGCACGGTCAGGGACGTTATATCTCCCTAACAGCACACTGGGTAAATGCAGTGGCGGCTGGGCCTAAGGCGGATAGCAGTTTGGCACATGTCCTTCCACCACCGAAGATTGCCTCCTGTTGCTTCCTCCTCCTACACCGCTTCTTCATCCTCTACCGGCTCCTCATCTGGTCAGCGTAACACCTTAACCACCAACTTCAGCACAGCCAGGGGTAAACGACAGCAGGCAGTTCTAAAACGTATCTGTTTGGGGGACAAATCCCACACCGCGCAGGAGCTGTGGACGTGCCTTGAACAGCAGACAGATGAGTGGTTGGTGCCAGTGAGCCTCAAGCCCAGCCTGGTGGTGTGAGATAATGGGCAAAATCTCGTAGCAGCTCTGGGACTAGTCGGTTTGACGCACATCCTTGCCTGGCGCATGTGCTGAATTTGGTGGTGCAGAGATTCCTTAAAAATTACCCCGATACCCCGAGCTGCTGCATAAAGTGCGGGCCGTCTGTGCATGCTTTCGGCGTTCTCACCCTGCTGCGGCTCGCCTGTCAGCGCTGCAGCGTAACTTCGGCCTTCCCGATCACCGCCTTATATGCGACGTGCCCACAAGGTGGAACACCACCTTGCACATGCTGGCCAGACTGTGCGAGCAGCAGCAGGAGATAGTGGAGTTTCAGCTGCAGCACAACTTCACCACCAATGACTGGGCCTCCATGCGAGATCCATGCGAGACCTGTGTTCCTTGTTGTGCTGTTTCAAGTACTCCACCAACATAGCTAGTGCCTATAACGCTGTTCTCAGTGTTACTATCCTACTTCTATGCCTCCTTGAAAAAAAGCTGCTGGCGATGATGGAAGAGGATGTGGCACAGGAGGAGGAGGAAGAAGAGGGATCATTTCATAGGGTTTCCGGCTAGTCATTCACAAGTGGCTCCGAGGGTGGGTTCCTGCACCCACAAACTCCAGGTACACAATTGTCCAGCCAGGGCACAGTTCTGGAGGATGACGAGGTGGAGGATGAAGAGGAGGAGATGGAGGAGGAGGAACCATGTTCACAGCAGGGTGGCACCCAGACCAGCTCATGGCCATTACTGGTGTGTGGCTGGGGGGATTCAGAGGACACACACAATACACCTCCCATAGAGGACAGCTTACCATTGCCTCTAGGCAGCCTGGCACACATAAGCGATTACATGCTGCAGTGTCTGCGATTACATGCTGCAGTGTCTCCGCAACGACCGCCGAGTTGCCCACATTCTAACTTGTGCTGATTACTGGTGGCCATGCTGCTGGATCCCCGTTACAAGGACAACGTACCTACCTTAATTCCCTCACTGGAGCGTGATTGTAAGATGCGCGAGTACAAGCGCACGCTGGTAGACGCGCTGCTGGTGGCATTCCCACCTGACAGCGGGGGCACAGTGGAAGCACAAGGCGAAGGCATATGCCAACTTATCTTGGTCAAATGCCAACTTTGTATAAAAAAATGGGAAAAGTTGTCTTTTGCCAAGATATTTCTCTCACCCAGCATGGGTATATGTAAAATGACACCCCAAAACACATTCCCCAACTTCTCCTGAGTACGGAGATACCAGATGTGTGACACTTTTTTGCAGCCTAGGTGGGCAAAGGGGCCCATATTCCAAAGAGCACCTTTCGGATTTCACTGGTCATTTTTTACAGAATTTGATTTCAAACTCCTTACCACACATTTGGGCCCCTAGAATGCCAGGGCAGTATAACTACCCCACAAGTGACCCCATTTTGGAAAGAAGAGACCCCAAGGTATTCGCTGATGGGCATAGTGAGTTCATGGAAGTTTTTATTTTTTGTCACAAGTTAGTGGAATATGAGACTTTGTATGAAAAAAAAAAAAAAAAATCATCATTTTCCACTAACTTGTGACAAAAAATAAAAAATTCTAGGAACTCGCAATGCCCCTCACGGAATACCTTGGGGTGTCTTCTTTCCATAATGGGGTCACTTGTGGGGTAGTTATACTGCCCTGGCATTCTAGGGGCCCAAATGTGTGGTAAGGAGTTTGAAATCAAATTCTGTAAAAAATGACGAGTGAAATCCGAAAGGTGCTCTTTGGAATATGGTCCCCTTTGCCCACCTAGGCTGCAAAAAAGTGTCACACATCTGGTATCTCTGTATTCAGGAGAAGTTGAGGATTGCGTTTTGGGGTGTCTTTTTACATATACCCATGCTGGGTGAGATAAATATCTTGGTCAAATGCCAACTTTGTATAAAAAAATGGGAAAAGTTGTCTTTTGCCAAGATATTTCTCTCACCCAGCATGGGTATATGTAAAATGACACCCCAAAACACATTCCCCAACTTCTCCTGAGTACGGAGATACCAGATGTGTGACACTTTTTTGCAGCCTAGGTGGGCAAAGGGGCCCATATTCCAAAGAGCACCTTTCGGATTTCACTGGTCATTTTCTACAGAATTTGATTTCAAACTCCTTACCACACATTTGGGCCCCTAGAATGCCAGGGCAGTATAACTACCCCACAAGTGACCTCATTTTAGAAAGAAGAGACCCCAAGGTATTCGCTGATGGGCATAGTGAGTTCATGGAAGTTTTTATTTTTTGTCAGAAGTTAGTGGAATATGAGACTTTGTATGAAAAAAAAATCATCATTTTCCACTAACTTGTGACAAAAAATAAAAAATTCTAGGAACTCACCATGCCCCTCACGGAATACCTTGGGGTGTCTTCTTTCCAAAATGGGGTCACTTGTGGGGTAGTTATACTGCCCTGGCATTTTCCAGGGGCCCTAATGTGTGGTAAGTAGGTAAATGACCTGTGAAATCCTAAAGGTGCTCTTTGGAATTTGGGCCCCTTTGCCCACCTAGGCTGCAAAAAAGTGTCACACATCTGGTATCTCTCGGTATTCAGGAGAAGTTGGGGAATGTGTTTTGGGGTGTCTTTTTACATATACCCATGCTGGGTGAAAGAAATATCTCTGCAAAAGACAACTTTTCCCATTTTTTTTATACAAAGTTGGCATTTGACCAAGATATTTATCTCACCCAGCATGGGTATATGTAAAATGACACCCCAAAACACATTCCCCAACTTCTTCTGAGTACGGCGATACCACATGTGTGACACTTTTTTGCAGCCTAGATGCGCAAAGGGGCCCACATTCATTTTATGAGGGCATTTTTAGACATTTGGATCCCAGACTTCTTCTCATGCTTTAGGACCCCTAGAATGCCAGGGCAGTATAAATACCCCACATGTGACCCCATTTTGGAAAGAAGACACCCCAAGGTATTCAATGAGGGGCATGGCGAGTTCATAGAATTTTTTTTTTTTTTGGCACAAGTTAGCAGAAATTGATATTTTATTTTATTTTCTCACAAAGTCTCCCTTTCCGCTAACTTGGGACAAAAATTTCAATCTTTCATGGACTCAATATGCCCCTCACGGAATACCTTGGGGTGTCTTCTTTCCGAAATGGGGTCACATGTGGGGTATTTATACTGCCCTGGCATTCTAGGGGCCCTAAAGCGTGAGAAGTCTGGAATATAAATGTCTAAAAAAATTTACGCATTTGGATTCCGTGAGGGGTATGGGGAGTTCATGTGAGATTTTATTTTTTGACACAAGTTAGTGGAATATGAGACTTTGTAAGAAAAAAAAATAATAATTTCCGCTAACTTGGGCCAAAAAAATGTCTGAATGGAGCCTTACAGGGGGGTGATCAATGACAGGGGGGTGATCAGAGAGTCAATATGGGGTGATCACCCCCCTGTCATTGATCACCCCCCTGTAAGGCTCCATTCAGATGTCCGTATGTGTTTTGCGGATCCGATCCATGTATCCGTGGATCCGTTAAAATCATACGGACATCTGAATGCAGCATGACAGGGGGGGGTGATAAATGACAGGGGGGTGATCAGGGAGTCTATATGGGGTGATCACCCCCCCGGAAGGCTCCAGGGAGACGCCTGTATGTGTTTTGCGGATCCGATCCATCTATCAGTGGATCCGTAAAAATCATGCGGACGTCTGAATGGAGCTTTACAGGGGGTTGATCAATGACAGGGGTGTAATCAATGACAGGGGGGTGATCAGGGAGTCTATATGGGGTGATAACCACAGTCATTGATCACGCCCCTGTAAGGCTTCATTCAGACGTCCGTATGCGTTTTGCGGATCCGATCCATCTATCAGTGGATCCGTAAAAATCATGCGGACATCTGAATGGAGCTTTACAGGGGGTTGATCAATGACAGGGGTGTAATCAATGACAGGGGGGTGATCAGGGAGTCTATATGGGGTGATAACCACAGTCATTGATCACTCCCCTGTAAGGCTTCATTCAGACGTCCGTATGCGTTTTGCGGATCCGATCAATTTATCAGTGGATCCGTAAAAATCATGCGGACATCTGAATGGAGCTTTACAGGGGGTTGATCAATGACAGGGGTGTAATCAATGACAGGGGGGTGATCAGGGAGTCTATATGGGGTGATAACCACAGTCATTGATCACGCCACTGTAAGGCTTCATTCAGACGTCCGTATGCGTTTTGCGGATCCGATCCATCTATCAGTGGATCCGTAAAAATCATGCGGACATCTGAATGGAGCTTTACAGGGGGTTGATCAATGACAGGGGGGTAATCAATGACAGGGGGGTGATCAGGGAGTCTATATGGGGTGATCAGGGGTGATCAAGGGTGAATAAGGGGTTAATAAGTGACAGGGGGTGGTGTAGTGTAGTGTTGCTTGGTGCAACATATTTACTGAGCTACCTGTGTCCTCTGGTGGTCGATCCAAACAAAGGGGACCACCAGAGGACCAGGTAGCAGGTATATTAGACGCTGTTATCAAAACAGCGTCTAATATACCTGTTAGGGGTTAAAAAAAACACATCTCCAGCCTGCCAGCGAACGATCGCCGCTGGCAGGCTGGAGATCCACTTGTAACGGACCGTTTCAGCAGACAAGGGGTTAAAATCTGTTTAGGCGATATGCCCCTTTCTGAGAGACAGGCACAGCTACTGCAGAACACCAACTCCCGAACTGGATACAAAGTAGCACTCAACTGGAACCTCACGAATAGCTGCTAGCAGACGAACAGGAAAAGCATACAATCCTGGCAATCGGTCTTCTAACAGCATACAGTGAATCCCCCCAATAACGAGACAAGGCTCCGTTTTGAGGGTCAAACAGTGGTCTGACTGTACTTGAAGTACAGCCTCTTTTATTCACAAAAAACAAACATAGTACTGCCCACAGGGGTTTGAAATACAACCAATCAGTAATTAACAAGACATACAATGTAACTACAGCAACCAATCGTTCACGCCCCCAGAGGACCAGAATGAAGACTGTAACATAGGACAACATATCCCCACAATGCATCATGGTTTCCTCCTCTCTGTCCAGACAACCTGAAGAGCAATCCAATTATCTCTGAGGACAAAGGGAGATCGCCAATACACATGCGCAGACAACAGGACAGACATCACCATTTAAACACACAATGGGACAATAGAAACACACCCAGCATATTCCCTCCCCTTATCCTGAGAGGAGACTCAATTATACATACAGTTAAACATACTTTCTACCCAACTTTCATAACTCTAAAACCATACATCACATTCACATAAAAATTACATATTCGCAATCAATCCATTCAGGGGAACAACATATTAAAAAATGGCATGAATCAGACCAGGGGTTCAAAAGTTATTAAAATATCTTTTGGGCCCTGGCTGGCACATGGCTATCTGGCTCAAACCAGTTTTACAGAGCCCTCTTTCCTGGAGACAATGGGAAAATAATCAAATTATATCCAGGGATAGAGGCAGACTCCATTGAGCACATGGTTGCAAAAAGACATAAAATACAATAAAATACACAAGGTTACATTTACTACATAAAATAAAGACATGCAACATATCCCCAGATAGCTTAGGTCTGAGCGCATATTATTGAATGGCGCTCAGACCACACACATACAGTTCAATTGCCATGGAGCTTAAGTTTTGAATGGGCTGATGATAGGGCCCATAATCCTGGGGCAAGAGGCCAGCAGCCAGTCCTCTCCAAAACACCGTGGCGAGGTTGGTTTCGCCACACATCTCCCCCCCCCAGGGAAGACTAACCAGGTACCTGACCTCACGCCGGTCGGTACCTGAGTTAGTCTGGCAGCCCACCCTCAACCCAATACTGGACCTGTTGCATTTGGTAGCCTGTCTCTGTCCAGTGAGTCCACCAAGGTTATGTTGGAAGCTGGTACTCCTGGTCTCTGTGTTGCTCCCTGGCTTAGAGTGGGGGTTGCTTTGTGGGCAGGTATCAGCGGTACTCTGCCCTGGTGCCAGCGCTACCACGGAAGAAGCCTGGTTGGAGCCTGGTTGTTGGAGGGGGAGACCGACTGTCTCTACCCCCTGTGCTGTAAGTGCAGAGACAACGGTCCCATCTGTACTGTTGTGGGGCTTACTGTCTGCCCCTGGTGCGTTAAGCTGCCGCTGGGGAGAGGGGGTAACGAGCTCCTCTCCCATACATACTTCTAGCCGCTGGGGAGGGCGACCGACCGTCTCCGCTCCCAATACAGTGTCCTGCTGCTGGGGAAAGGAGACTGGGCTCTCTATTCCCTGCTGAACCCTCTGCCGCTGGGGGACAGGACCGACTGTCTCTGCCCCCTGTAACTCCGCCTGCTGCTGGGGAAAGGAGACTGGGCTCCTAATTCCCAAAAAATCATGCTGCTGCTGGGGGGCAGGAACAACTACCTCTGCCCCCTGTAACTCCGCCTGCCGCTGGGGAGGGAGGACGCTGCTCTCCTCTCCCTGCACTTCACACTGCCGCTGGGGAATGGAGACTGGGCTCCCAATTCCCTGCAGGACCGGCGGAGAGACCTCGGTCCCATCTCTACCGGCCACCTGGGGTCCTTCCCAGTAACATTCTACAATATCTGCCCAGCTGAATGGGTCTGGATCTGGGTCTGTCACCTTACCGTCCTGCTGAGCCTTCTCAATGGAGTGGAAGAGATCTCGGTAGTCCTGCTCCAGTTCCCACTCCAGGGTTGCTAGGTGAGCCAGGTCTTGCTCTACCTCATGGGGGTCATCCCACTCATGCCTAGCCTCCCTCTCATAGAAAATGTCCTGAAGTCTGGACTGTGCAGGGCTCCCGAAGTCAGGCTCTGCAAAGGACTCCCATAACAAGCCAGGACCATAAAACTCCTCTCCCTCTGGCTTGTCATGTTCGGCTGTCCAGGGTATATACTGTGCCATATACCACCAAAGCGCCTGGTAGGCATCCTCCAGCCATAGCTCCTGCCATACCCGGTGCTCTAGTTCCTTCACCCATTCCTCCAGGGGCTGCTCTCCCAGGAAGGGCATCCGCAGGGCCACTTGCTTCTGCAACCGCTGCTCTTCACTGGGGAGACTCTCACCCCGCTGGTATTGTAGATTATCCAGGGCCTGGTACCAGATGCCTTTCCTTAATGCATCCCGGCCATCCAGGTCTTCCTCATCGTATAACACTGCTGGTTCCATCCTGCTGCTGTCAGGGTCGCTGTACTGGGACATGCGTTGTCCTTAACCTCTTAAGGACATAGGGCGTACAGGTACGCCCTTGTGCCCTCGTACTTAAGGACACAGGGCGTACATGTACGCCCTGTGTATTTTCGATCACTGCCGTGCGGCTGGCAGTGATCGGAACCCGGTGCCTGCTCAAATCATTGAGCAGGCACCTAGGCTAAATGCGCGGGGGGGGGTCCCGTGACCCCCCCATGTCGGCGATCGCGGCAAACCGCAGGTCAATTCAGACCTGCGGTTTGCTGCGATTTCTGAAGTTTCTGGTCCCCGCAGTCCCTGACCGCGGGGATCAGAAACTTTATATGCCAAAAAAAAAGTTTTATTCACCCCCCCCTGCACCCCCGAATGATTTTTATGGTGGCGGGAGGTGCAGGGGGAGGGTTGCGGGCGGTGTGGGCGGTGCGGGAGGCGGGCGGTGCGGCAGGCGGGATCGCGATCCCCCGCCCGCCTCCCCTTGTATAATCGTTGGTGTCTAGTGGGTATACCAGGGTGCCAGCACATTGCTGGCACCCTGGTATAAACGGCTGACATCTGCGATGCGATGTCAGCCGTTTAACCCTTTCCATACAGCGGTCCGTACGGACCGCTGTATGGAAAAGGTTAACAGCGCAGGGAGCTCCCTCCCTCTCCCATCGGGGGGCTGCTGTGCCTTTGCAGCCCCCCGATGGGGAGGGAGAGAGCCCCCAGAGAGCCCCCCGAGAGATCCCCTCCTTACCCTTCCCCGTCTGCGAAGTTCTGAGCAGTACTGAGCAGACGGGGAAGGTTCCCATGGCAACAGGACGCCTCTCAGGCGTCCTGCTGTCCATGGTGCTGAACAGATCTGTGCTGAAAGGCATAGATCTGTTCAGTGTAAATAAAATACAGTACAGAACAATATATATTGTACTGTACTGTATTATACAGACATCAGACCCACTGGATCTTCAAGAACCAAGTGGGTCTGGGTCAAAAAAAAGTGAATAAAAGTGAAAAAAAAAGTAAAAATCAAAAAACACATTTATCACTGATAAAAAATGAAAAAAATAAAATTCCCTTCACATGTTTGGTATCGCCGCGTCCGTAACGACCTGATCTATAAAACGGTCATGTTACTTTACCCGAACGGTGAACACCATAAAAATAAAAAATAAAAAACTATGATGAAATTGAAATTTTGCCCACCTTACTTCCCAAAAAAGGTAATAAAAGTGATCAAAAAAGTCGCATGTACGCCAAAATTGTAACAATCAAACCGTCATCTCATCCCGCAAAAATCATACCCTACCCAAGATAATCGCCCAAAAAACTGAAAAAACTATGGCTCTTAGACTATGGAAACACTAAAACATGATTTTTTTTGTTTCAAAAATGAAATCATTGTGTAAAACTTACATAAATAAAAAAAAGGTATACATATTAGGTATCGCCGCGTCCGTATCGCCCGGCTCTATAAAAATATCACATGATCTAACCCCTCAGATGACCACCGTAAAAAAATAAAAATAGAAACGGTGTAAAAAAAGCCATTTTTTGTCATCTTGTGTCACAAAAAGTGTAATAGCAAGCAATCAAAAAGTCATATGCACCCCAAAATAGATGCCAATCAAACCGTCATCTCATCCCGCAAAAAATGAGACCCTACTTAAGATAATCGCCCAAAAACTGAAAAAACTATGGCTCTTAGACTATGGAGACACTAAAACATTTTTTTGGTTTTAAAAATGAAATCATTGTGTAAAACTTACATAAATAAAAAAAATTGTATACATATTAGGTATCTCCGCGTCCGTGACAACCTGCTCTATAAAATTACCACATGATCTAACCTGTCAGATGAATGTTGTAAATAACAAAAAAAAAAACGGTGCCAAAAAAGCTATTTCTTGTTACCTTGCCGCACAAAAAGTGTAATATAGAGCAACCAAAAATCATATGTACCCTAAACTAGTACCAACAAAACTGCCACCCTATCCCGTAGTTTCTAAAATGGGGTCACTTTTTTGGAGTTTCTACTCTAGGGGTGCATCAGGGGGGCTTCAAATGGGACATGGTGTCAAAAAAACCAGTCCAGCAAAATATGCCTTCCAAAAACCATATGGTGTTCCTTTCCTTCTGCGCCCTGCCGTGTGCCCGTACAGCTGTTTACGACCACATATGGGGTGTTTCTGTAAACTACAGAATTAGGGCCATAAATAATGAGTTTTGTTTGGCTGTTAACCCTTGCTTTGTAACTGGAAAAAAAATATTAAAATGGAAAATCTGCCAAAAAAGTGAAATTTTGAAATTGTATCTCTATTTTCCATTAAATCTTGTGCAACACCTAAAGGGTTAACAAAGTTTGTAAAATCAGTTTTGAATACCTTGAGGGGTGTAGTTTCTTAGATGGGGTCACTTTTATGGAGTTTATAATCTAGGGGTGCATCAGGGGGGCTTCAAATGGGACATGGTGCCAAAAAAACAGTCCAGCAAAATCAGCCCTCCAAAAACCAAACGGCGCACCTTTCACTCTACGCCCCGCTGTGTGCCCGTACAGTAGTTTACGGCCACATATGGGGTGTTTCTGTAAACAGCAGAGTCAGGGCAATAAAGATAAAGTCTTGTTTGGCTGTTAACCCTTGCTTTGTTAGTGGAAAAAATGGGTTAAAATGGAAAATTAGGCAAAAAAATGAAATTCTGAAATTTCATCGCCATTTGCCAATAACTCTTGTGCAACACCTAAAGGGTTAACGACGTATGTAAAATCAGTTTTGAATACCTTGAGGGGTGTAGTTTCTTAGATGGGGTCACTTTTAGGGAGTTTCTCCTCTAGGGGTGCATCAGGGGGCTTCAAATGGGACATGGTGTAAATAAAATAGTCCATAAAAATCAGCCTTCCAAAAACCAAACGGCGCACCTTTCACTCTACGCCCCGCTGTGTGGCCGTACAGTAGTTTACGGCCACATATTGGGTGTTTCTGTAAATGGCAGAGTCAGGGCAATAAAGATCCAGTCTTGTTTGGCTGTTAACCCTTGGTTTGTTAGTGGAAAAAATGGGTTAAAATGAAAAATTAGACAAAAAAATGAAATTCTCAAATTTCCTCCCTATTTGCCAATAACTCTTGTGCAACACCTAAAGGGTTAACAACGTATGCAAAATCAGTTTTGAATACCTTGAGGGGTGTAGTTTCTTAGATGGGGTCATTTTTGGGTGGTTTCTATAATGTAAGCCTCGCAAAGTGACTTGAGACCTGAACTGGTCCCTAGAAATTGAGTTTTTGTAAATTTCGGAAAAATTTCAAGATTTGCTTCTAAACTTCTAAGCCTTATAACATCCCCAAAAAATAAAATATCATTCCCAAAACAATTCAAACATGAAGTAGACATATGGGGAATGTAAAGTCATCACAATTTTTGGGGGTATTACTATGTATTACAGAAGTAGAGAAACTGAAACTTTGAAATTTGCAAATTTTTTTCAAATTTTTGTTAAATTAGGTATTTTTTGGTGCAAAAAAAAATTTTTTTTTGACTCCATTTTACCAGTGTCATGAAGTACAATATGTGACGAAAAAACAATCTCAGAACGGCCTGGATAAGTCAAACCGTTTTAAAGTTATCAGCACTTAAAGGGACTCTGGTCAGATTTTCAAAAAATGGCCTGGTCCTCAGGTGTAAAAAGGCTGTGTCCTTAAGGGGTTAAATTGTAGAATCCACAGAAATGGTGTCTACTGTAGCTGTCCCTCTGGCTGTAGGAACGATCCCGCTGCTTGCCACCAATGTAACGGACCGTTTCAGCAGACAAGGGGTTAAAATCCGTTTAGGCGATATGCCCCTTTCTGAGAGACAGGCACAGCTACTGCAGAACACCAACTCCCGAACTGGATACAAAGTAGCACTCAACTGGAACCTCACGAATAGCTGCTAGCAGACGAACAGGAAAAGCATACAATCCTGGCAATCGGTCTTCTAACAGCATACAGTGAATCCCCCCAATAACGAGACAAGGCTCCGTTTTGAGGGTCAAACAGTGGTCTGACTGTACTTGAAGTACAGCCTCTTTTATTCACAAAAAACAAACATAGTACTGCCCACAGGGGTTTGAAATACAACCAATCAGTAATTAACAAGACATACAATGTAACTACAGCAACCAATCGTTCACGCCCCCAGAGGACCAGAATGAAGACTGTAACATAGGACAACATATCCCCACAATGCATCATGGTTTCCTCCTCTCTGTCCAGACAACCTGAAGAGCAATCCAATTATCTCTGAGGACAAAGGGAGATCGCCAATACACATGCGCAGACAACAGGACAGACATCACCATTTAAACACACAATGGGACAATAGAAACACACCCAGCATATTCCCTCCCCTTATCCTGAGAGGAGACTCAATTATACATACAGTTAAACATACTTTCTACCCAACTTTCATAACTCTAAAACCATACATCACATTCACATAAAAATTACATATTCGCAATCAATCCATTCAGGGGAACAACATATTAAAAAATGGCATGAATCAGACCAGGGGTTCAAAAGTTATTAAAATATCTTTTGGGCCCTGGCTGGCACATGGCTATCTGGCTCAAACCAGTTTTACAGAGCCCTCTTTCCTGGAGACAATGGGAAAATAATCAAATTATATCCAGGGATAGAGGCAGACTCCATTGAGCACATGGTTGCAAAAAGACATAAAATACAATAAAATACACAAGGTTACATTTACTACATAAAATAAAGACATGCAACATATCCCCAGATAGCTTAGGTCTGAGCGCATATTATTGAATGGCGCTCAGACCACACACATACAGTTCAATTGCCATGGAGCTTAAGTTTTGCATGGGCTGATGATAGGGCCCATAATCCTGGGGCAAGAGGCCAGCAGCCAGTCCTCTCCAAAACACCGTGGCGAGGTTGGTTTCGCCACACATCTCCCCCCCCCCAGGGAAGACTAACCAGGTACCTGACCTCACGCCGGTCGGTACCTGAGTTAGTCTGGCAGCCCACCCTCAACCCAATACTGGACCTGTTGCATTTGGTAGCCTGTCTCTGTCCAGTGAGTCCACCAAGGTTATGTTGGAAGCTGGTACTCCTGGTCTCTGTGTTGCTCCCTGGCTTAGAGTGGGGGTTGCTTTGTGGGCAGGTATCAGCGGTACTCTGCCCTGGTGCCAGCGTTACCACGGAAGAAGCCTGGTTGGAGCCTGGTTGTTGGAGGGGGAGACCGACTGTCTCTACCCCCTGTGCTGTAAGTGCAGAGACAACGGTCCCATCTGTACTGTTGTGGGGCTTACTGTCTCCCCCTGGTGCGTTAAGCTGCCGCTGGGGAGAGGGGGTAACGAGCTCCTCTCCCATACATACTTCTAGCCGCTGGGGAGGGCGACCGACCGTCTCCGCTCCCAATACAGTGTCCTGCTGCTGGGGAAAGGAGACTGGGCTCTCTATTCCCTGCTGAACCCTCTGCCGCTGGGGGACAGGACCGACTGTCTCTGCCCCCTGTAATTCCGCCTGCTGCTGGGGAAAGGAGACTGGGCTCCTAATTCCCAAAAAATCATGCTGCTGCTGGGGGGCAGGAACAACTACCTCTGCCCCCTGTAACTCCGCCTGCCGCTGGGGAGGGAGGACGCTGCTCTCCTCTCCCTGCACTTCACACTGCCGCTGGGGAATGGAGACTGGGCTCCCAATTCCCTGCAGGACCGGCGGAGAGACCTCGGTCCCATCTCTACCGGCCACCTGGGGTCCTTCCCAGTAACATTCTACAATATCTGCCCAGCTGAATGGGTCTGGATCTGGGTCTGTCACCTTACCGTCCTGCTGAGCCTTCTCAATGGAGTGGAAGAGATCTCGGTAGTCCTGCTCCAGTTCCCACTCCAGGGTTGCTAGGTGAGCCAGGTCTTGCTCTACCTCATGGGGGTCATCCCACTCATGCCTAGCCTCCCTCTCATAGAAAATGTCCTGAAGTCTGGACTGTGCAGGGCTCCCGAAGTCAGGCTCTGCAAAGGACTCCCATAACAAGCCAGGACCATAAAACTCCTCTCCCTCTGGCTTGTCATGTTCGGCTGTCCAGGGTATATACTGTGCCATATACCACCAAAGCGCCTGGTAGGCATCCTCCAGCCATAGCTCCTGCCATACCCGGTGCTCTAGTTCCTTCACCCATTCCTCCAGGGGCTGCTCTCCCAGGAAGGGCATCCGCAGGGCCACTTGCTTCTGCAACCGCTGCTCTTCACTGGGGAGACTCTCACCCCGCTGGTATTGTAGATTATCCAGGGCCTGGTACCAGATGCCTTTCCTTAATGCATCCCGGCCATCCAGGTCTTCCTCATCGTATAACACTGCTGGTTCCATCCTGCTGCTGTCAGGGTCGCTGTACTGGGACATGTTTTGTCCTTAAATTGTAGAATCCACAGAAATGGTGTCTCCTGTAGCTGTCCTTCTGGCTGTAGGAACGATCCCGCTGCTTGCCACCAATGTAACGGACCGTTTCAGCAGACAAGGGGTTAAAATCCGTTTAGGCGATATGCCCCTTTCTGAGAGACAGGCACAGCTACTGCAGAACACCAACTCCCGAACTGGATACAAAGTAGCACTCAACTGGAACCTCACGAATAGCTGCTAGCAGACGAACAGGAAAAGCATACAATCCTGGCAATCGGTCTTCTAACAGCATAAAGTGAATCCCCCCAATAACGAGACAAGGCTCCGTTTTGAGGGTCAAACAGTGGTCTGACTGTACTTGAAGTACAGCCTCTTTTATTCACAAAAAACAAACATAGTACTGCCCACAGGGGTTTGAAATACAACCAATCAGTAATTAACAAGACATACAATGTAACTACAGCAACCAATCGTTCACGCCCCCAGAGGACCAGAATGAAGACTGTAACATAGGACAACATATCCCCACAATGCATCATGGTTTCCTCCTCTCTGTCCAGACAACCTGAAGAGCAATCCAATTATCTCTGAGGACAAAGGGAGATCGCCAATACACATGCGCAGACAACAGGACAGACATCACCATTTAAACACACAATGGGACAATAGAAACACACCCAGCATATTCCCTCCCCTTATCCTGAGAGGAGACTCAATTATACATACAGTTAAACATACTTTCTACCCAACTTTCATAACTCTAAAACCATACATCACATTCACATAAAAATTACATATTCGCAATCAATCCATTCAGGGGAACAACATATTAAAAAATGGCATGAATCAGACCAGGGGTTCAAAAGTTATTAAAATATCTTTTGGGCCCTGGCTGGCACATGGCTATCTGGCTCAAACCAGTTTTACAGAGCCCTCTTTCCTGGAGACAATGGGAAAATAATCAAATTATATCCAGGGATAGAGGCAGACTCCATTGAGCACATGGTTGCAAAAAGACATAAAATACAATAAAATACACAAGGTTACATTTACTACATAAAATAAAGACATGCAACATATCCCCAGATAGCTTAGGTCTGAGCGCATATTATTGAATGGCGCTCAGACCACACACATACAGTTCAATTGCCATGGAGCTTAAGTTTTGCATGGGCTGATGATAGGGCCCATAATCCTGGGGCAAGAGGCCAGCAGCCAGTCCTCTCCAAAACACCGTGGCGAGGTTGGTTTCGCCACACCACTCTCTTACCTTCCGCGCCTGTGTGCGCGCGTTCACAGGAAATCTTGCGTCTCGCGAGAAAACGCGCCGGCGCGTCCACCCAGAAGAGCAGGGCCGCAGCAAAGACGCAATCCTGCGTACGGCGGTCCTGAGGAGGTTAACGTCCGCCACTGGGACCTACATCCTCTCCTCAGGACCATAACCCTCCCAATGAACGAGGTACTGGAGAGAACCGCGGATATGTCTCCAGATTCTGATTGACGCATTCGGTCTGGCCATTCGACTGCGGGTGAAAAGCAGAAGAGAACGACAACGACAAAATCTCACAAACAATGTTTTTGCTATCTAGCGCCACCCTGGCAGGTAGGACAAAACGGGAACTACAAGCAAACTCAAACCTTCAATTTCCGCATCAACCTTGCCGATAGTAACAGATGGAAAGTTTTTAGAGGGTTTTTTTCTTTTTGTTTCATTATTACCCTCAGAAAACTCCCTGAATCTCCTAGAGGGGCAAACATTTGCCAAATGATTTATACCCCCACAACAGAAACAAACCCTCCTCTGAGAGCTAAATCCTCTACTATCAGAGGCAAGCAAACCCAGCTGCATGGCCTCCTGCTCAGAGGGAATTGAGAGCGACTGAGGCCCCTGCACACTGAATGAGACCGCCCCACTGTCCTTGGACTGAATATGACAGGAAGGAGTGGTCTCTCCTCTCTCTCTAAGACGCCTGTCAATACAAACAGCTAGAGACATGGCAGACTCCAACGAGGCAGGTCTCTCATGAAAGGCAAATGCATCTTTCAATCCCTCCGAAAGACCATGGCAAAATTGACTTCGGAGTGCAGCATCGTTCCAAACAGTATCAGCTGCCCATCTCCGAAATTCAGAACAATATATCTCTGCTGAGTGTTTACCCTGGCATAAAAGACGCAGTTTAGATTCAGCCAGAGAAATACGATCTGGGTCATCATATATCTGTCCCAGGGCTACAAAAAATTCATCCACTGATTGGAGGGGCCGTGCCCCCACCGTTAGCGAAAAGGGCCAAGACTGAGCGTTATCCCTCAGCAGCGAGATGATGATCCCCACCCTCTGCTCCTCATCACTAGAGGAATGGGGAAGTAGGCAAAAATGGAGTTTGCAAGCCTCTCTAAGGCCGAATGCACACGGCCGTGTTCCGCGGCCGAGAGCGGTCCGTGGTAACCCGGCCGGGATTCCTGCTGACAGGAATTGGTTGCTATGACGCCGTGCGCTTCATGCTGCCACTGCTGTACAGTGATACACTGGTATAGATCATACCAGTGTATCACTGTACAGCAGCGGCGGCATGAAGCACACAGCGTTATAGCAACCAATGACGCCGTGCGCTCCTGCTGTCAGAAGGAATTCCGTCCAGGTTACCACGGACCGCTCTCGGCCTAAAGCTAAGAAAATTCTCACTACCTCCGGAGAACGTATCCGGAAGCGAGATCTTAGGCTCGGAACAAACTCCATGAACGCAAGCAGAACCGGTCACCTGAAACTGAGACACAGTTTTACGGAGATCTGCTACCTCCAGTGAAAGACTCTGCATGCGGTCATTCAAGGCTGAAACCGGATCCATGCTTAAGACGGTATTGGCGGTTTATAATGTCACGGATGGTGTTGCAGAAAACTGGAAGTTATAAATAAACATCCGACTGACTTGATCCCAAACTAAGGAACATATGGGTGAGCCCTATATAAGCCCTAGAGCTCTCCCTGACTGCTATGCCCATGCAAAGGTCTTTATGGTAGACGATTGCATGCCCTCGTACCTAGACTGTATGACACCTGAAAACCCTATAATAGTGAGCGGACACGACCACCGGCTCCCTGTACAGAAGAACGTCTGCCAGAGCTTCTCAGAGAGCTGGCGGTGACATTGATAGAGCAGATATCCAATTGGATCGTGAACATCACGGGGACGAGCGAACGCCTACACGAACTGACTGATGGTTCTGCCCCCTGCAACTTCTGGGTTTCCAAATTGGGCACATGGCCTGAGCTTTCAGTTTACGCCTTTGGAGGTGCTGGCCTGCCCTGCAGCCAGTGTATTGTCTGAATGTGTGTTTAGCATGACTGGAGGGAGTTATGACAGGTTATATTTCCCAATGTTTTGGGGTGTACCCTAATTTAAAAAAATAAATTTAAAACCAAAAAGCAGTGTAGGCTACCTCCTCCTCCACTGCCGCTTCCACCTACACCGCCACATCCACCGCCTCCTCAACCTTCTACTCCATATGGACCTCGTCCTCCTTGATCAAGATTTATACTTTTTATTTTTACCTATTTTATGTTATTTGAAGTCATTTCCCTATCCATATTTGTTTGCAGAGCACTTGCCATGCTCTTAACCACATTTTCCTTGCATTTGCAGCTCTCTAGCCCTTTCCATGACATTTTTACAGACATTTTAGTGCTTAAAAGTTCGGGTCCCCATTGACTTCAATGGGGTACAGGTTCGGGGTCAAGTTCGGGTCCCGAACTCGAACTTTTTTGTGAAGTTCGGCCGAACCCGTCGAACCTGAACATCCAGGTGTCCGCACAACTCTAATCCTGATGCAAAATACTGACCATGTGTTAGAGGCCTTATGGATGCTCCAAAGACAGGATCCGTTGTGTTTTTAATTTTTCAGTTCTTCTGATGAATCAGAACGGTAAAATAAACTGTGATGCCAACAAGGCCAAACAGGGACACTAGTGTCCCCAGAAAAGACTGGTGAGGGTAGCAACAGCATGAGTAGTCAACACAGTGGCTCAGTCAGAGTGATGAGTGTGGCAACAGTATGAGGAGTCAATCTAGTGGCTCAGTCACAGAGTGGGGAGGTGGGTGGCAACAGCAGCAGTAACAGCACAAGATGGTGGCAGTATGAGAAGATGGCAGCAGAGGCAGCAGGTGTGTGGCATCAGGCAGGTGGCAGGTGGCAGCATCAGAATAGTGGCTGAAACACATGGCCAGAACTAGTCATTTGCTGGTGTCACAGCACACTGCAGTTAGAAAATTACTGCCAGAATGACGTATCAGGCTCCAGTGTGTGGAAATCCTGTCTGATCCACGATTGATTCATCTTTACAAAGGTTGCTCCCTCAACATTTTGTGTTGAAAGGTTAGCTCTCTTAGGGGTAACTATGCTCCCCGCTGCACTAAACACCCACTCTGATGCCACACTACTGGCTGAGCAGGAAAGCTTTTCCAGAGAAAACTCGGCCAGTTCGAGCCACAATTCAAGTTTGGCTTCTCAGTAGTCGTGTAGAGTGTGCGCAGATCTTTGTGAGGATGGGTGATGGCACACATAGGCATCAACCAACTGACTACATAGGATATCTCGATAGTAGTTGCGTTTATCCTCCCTCTCAGCGGGTGTTAAAAAGGCCTGCATTTTTGCCCGGTAGTTAGGGCCACCACCTGATGGTTCAGGCTCTGCTCCATGGCCTGCTGCTCGGTAGTTTCTTAATTAGGTGGGTGAAGAAACATGCTCATCAGACTGGAGACTTAAGTTACTGCTGACGGGGCTGGTTCTGCTTCTGTCCCCCTTCCACCAGCTGTCATGGCAGTGGAGCATGAGTGCAGAAGGCCCCTCCGGTCAGACCTTTGTGAGGATAGGCGATGGAGCACATAGGCAGCAACCAACTGACTACATAGGATGTCTTGATAGTAGTTGAGTTTATCCTCCTTCTCAGAGGGTGTAAAAAAGGCCCCTATTTTGTCCCGGTAGTGAGGGTATAACATGGTGAAGAGCCAGTAGTCATCCCTCTGCTGAATAGTTATAAGGCAGCTGTCACTATGCAAGCAACATCTGGTAATTTGCACAAGGGACTCGGAGGGACTCCCTGCCTCCATCTCCACTGTATACTGCCACAGTCCTCCACCTTGGCTGGGCATAAGTCATCAGTTCTCTAAAATGAGCAGAGTCAACCACATGGACAGGGAAGGACTGTAGTACCAGCAACTTGTCCAGGAGCACGTTCAGCGTCTGTGCTGTTGGATGAGTGCAGAAATACTGTTGTCTTTTTCCAATCGATTGCTGGTGAAATGCATGACGAGAAGTAGGAACATCAGGACCAGTAAGTAGACAATGAGAAGGAAACACAACTCCCTTCTGCTGAGGTGGTGGAGCCTTGACTGCCGGAAAAGTGTTGTGGGCTGCTAGGAGATGCCTCAGGCTGTTCCAAAACTTTAGCGCAACTGTTTTACCAGGCAACTTTATGGTGATGCTCCATGTGTTGATGCAGGGCCGTGGTGCCCTGGCCACGCTTCACCTTCTGCCCACAGATTCTACATAGGGCCACGCTGATGTCCTCCGGCAAATTTATGAAAAATTCCCACACCGAGTAGGGATTTTTACCCCCACCACTCCGTGCTGACTGCCTGTCGCAGCCTCTATGAAGCCATGCCCCGCTAGTTGTTTCCAGATGGGTAGGCTCTTGAGTAGCAGATGGTCTACTCCGGGCATGTCTGGCTCCAGATTTCACACTGCTTCCACACCTGCTAATGATGATTATGAAGCTCCCTTTTCATCCATGTGCGATCAGCTACATCATCATCCACTACTGTCGGGATGTCACTGATGTCACCCTCACCAGTCTCATGGCCACAACACCTTCTCCAACCTAACTCTCATTGTCGCTACTTGCCCGCCTACAGGAGACAGCAGCGGATCTCTCCTCCAAATCTGGTCTGGGCAGTAGCTGCTGACTGTCCTCAATAAGCTTGTCCTTGCTGAAAAGTGGAGCAGAGTCGGCAGCATACAATACTTCTCGAGCAGAAAGAGCAGAAAAATAAAGAGGAAGGTTCAGGAAAGGTGGGGGCACAGAGGTTGTTCCTGGGCCATGCCAACTAAGCGTGGAGTCAGAGGAACCCACAGACTCCTGGCTGGTGGTGTCTGATATCAGTTGAGATGATGTTGAAGATCGAGTCAACCATTCAAGGACAGCTGTGTTACTGGTCAAAACACGACCACTGCATGACACTGGCAGCTCTGGCCTGTTCCTACGTTGCTGCTATCACCCCCCCCCCCCCCCCTCCCCTTCCCCACGTCCTTCTGCTGCTACTTCACCCAGCTCCAGAAACATTTTTGCCACTACCCGTTCCCTTCTACAGTATTGCTGTATAGTGATTGCTGTATAGTAATTGTAAGTGTAAAATAGAGCTTCAAGGCCCAATGGAATTATTTATAAATAAAACAATGTGGACACTCCAATAGCAGTAGTATTAGACCGCTTTTTCGTCCCAATCAGAGAATCAAGGCGTTATAGTATGAGTTATCTATAAAATAATGTGGACACCCCAATAGCAATAGTGTTAGACCAATTTTTCACCCCAGTTAGTGATTTAAGGCCTAATTGAATTACTTATATATAAAACAAGGTGGAAACCCAAATAACTATAAAAATAGACCGCTTTTTCACCACAAGTAGAGATTCAAGAAGTTATAGAATTACTTATCAATCAAACAAATGTGGACACCCCAAAAGCAGTAGTATTAGACCACTTTTTCACCCCAATTAGAGAATTGCTTATCTATTAACCAAGGGAATACTGTTCAATTAGTGCCCACACTCTTCCTATGCTCTCCCTATAGTTTGTAAAAAGTCTCCCTACGATCTCCCTACACTGTTCCTGCACTATCTGTATTGAATATTTTACAATTTAAAGAATTTCTTAATCTCTGTCCCTAGCGCCTATCAAGTCTCTCCCTATGCTCAGCTCACACTGAAATGGTAGAGACTGCATGGGGTAAGGCTTTTAAAGGGCTTTGACATGACAGGGGCTGACTACCTGCTGATTGGCTGTCTGCATGGCATTATAGGCGATCTTGCTTTGCTGGGCTTCATACTTTCACTTTGTAACACATGTAGCCGCCATTTTAGGAAAAATTAAGTGCCAGGAAATTCAGATTTGTTGCAAATCAAAATTTCCTAAACTTCCTATTGAATTCCACTTCTTCAGATGCTTCAATTCACTCAACACTACAGGGTGGGCTATTTATATGGATACACCTTAATAAAATGGGAATGGTTGGTGATATTAACTTCCTGTTTGTGGCACATTAGTATATGTGAGTGGGGAAACTTTTCAAGATGGGTGGTGACCATGGCGGCCATTTTGAAGTCGGCCATTTTGAATCCAACTTTTGTTTTTTCAATAGGAAGAGGGTCATGTGACACATCAAACTTATTGGGAATTTCACAAGAAAAACAATGGTGTGCTTGATTTTAACGTAACTTTATTCTTTCATGAGTTATTTACAAGTTTCTGACCACTTATAAAATGTGTTCAATGTGCTGCCCATTGTGTTGGATTGTCAATGCAACCTTCTTCTCCCACTCTTCACACACTTATAACAACACCGCAGGAGAAATGCTAGCACAGGCTTCCAGTATCCTTAGTTTCAGGTGCTGCACATCTCATATCTTCACAGCATAGACAATTGCCTTCAGATGACCCCAAAGATAAAAGTCTAAGGGGGTCACTGGATATGCGAAATTGCTACATGATGATGTGTTTCCCTCTTTATGCACTGAAGCTGGCACGTTCCCTGAGTTTTTCCAGCAAGATTGTGCACCCACCACCACATTATGGGTGTCAGGTCCGAGCATTCCTAGATGAACAGTTTCCTGGAAAGTGGATTGGTCGTCGTGGGCCAGTTGAATGGCCCCCAAGGTCTCCCGATCTGACCCCCTTAGACTTCTATCTTTTGGGTCATTTGAAGGCAATTGTCTATGCTGTGAAGATATGAGATGTGCAGCACCTGAAACTACGGATACTGGAAGCCTATGCTAGCATTTCTCCTGCGGTGTTACTATCAGTGTAACACCGCAGGAGAAATTTGCGGTACTTGCAAAATATTCTGTGGAGAGATGAAACCAAATTTGAGTTGTTTAGAAGAAACACACAACACTATGTGTGGAGAAAAAGAGGCACAGCACACCAACATCAAAACCTCATCCCAACTGTGAAGTATGGTGGGGGGGGGCATCATGGTTTGGGGCTGCTTTGCTGCGTTAGGGCCTGGACAGATTGCTATCATCGAAGGAAAAATGAATTCCCAAGTTTATCAAGACATTTTGCAGGAGAACTTAAGGCCATCTGTCCACCAGCTGAAGCTCAACAGAAGGTGGGTGTTGCAACAGGACAACGACCCAAAGCATAGAAGTAAATCAACAACAGAATGGCTTAAACAGAAGAAAATACGCCTTCTGGAGTGGCCCAGTCAGAGTCCTGACCTCAACCCGATTGAGATGCTGTGGCATGACCTCAATAAAGTGATTCACACCAGACATCCCAAGAATATGCCAAACTAATTTAATCAGTTTCTATGAGAAGGTAAGTTCTAGACTTGACAGCGGCGAATCAATGGATGTCGTATATCTGGACTTCTCCAAAGCATTTGACACTGTACCACATAAAAGGTTAGTATATAAAATGAGAATGCTCGGACTGGGAGAAAACGTCTGTATGTGGGTAAGTAACTGGCTCAATGATAGAAAACAGAGGGTGGTTATTAACGTTACACACTCAGATTGGGTCACTGTCACTAGTGTGGTACCTCAGGGGTCAGTATTGGGCCCTATTCTCTTCAATATATTTATTAATGATCTCGTAGAAGGCTTGCATAGTAAAGTATAAATTTTTGCAGATGACACTAAACTGTGTAAAGTAATTTACACTGAAGAGGACAGTATACTACTACAGAGGGATCTGGATAGATTGGATGCTTGGGCAGATAAGTGGCAGATGAGGTTTAACACTGACAAATGTAAAGTTATGCACATGGGAAGGAATAATGCAAGTCACCCGTACATACTAAATGATAAAACACTCGGTAATACTGACATGGAAAAGGATCTAGGAATTTTAATAAACAGCAAACTAAGCTGCAAAAACCAGTGTCAGGCAGCTGCTGCCAAGGCCAATAAGATAATGAGTTGCATCAGAAGGGGCATAGATACCCGTGATAAGAACATAGTCCTACCACTTTACAAATCGCTAGTCAGTCCACACATGGAGTACTGTGTACAGTTCTGGGGTCCTGTAAACAAGGCAGACATAGCAGAGCTGGAGAGGGTCCAGAGGAGGGCAACTAAAGTAATAACTGGAATGGGGCAACTACAGTACCCTGAAAGATTATCAAAATTAGGGTTATTCACTTTAGAAAAAAGACGACTGAGGGGAGATCTAATTAATATGTATAAATATATCAGGGGTCAATATAGAGATCTATCCCATCATCTATTTATCCCCAGAACTGTGACGAGGGGACATCCTCTGCGTCTGGAGGAAAGAAGGTTTGTACACAAACATAGAAAAGGATTCTTTACGGTAAGAGCAGTGAGACTATGGAACTCTCTGCCTGAGGAGGTGATGATGGTGAGTACAATAAAGGAATTCAAGAGGGGCCTGGATGTATTTCTGGAGCGTAATAATATTACAGGCTATAGCTACTAGAGAGGGGTCGTTGATCCAGGGAGTTATTCTGATTGCCTGATTGGAGTCGGGAAGGAATTTTTTATTCCCCTAAAGTGGGGAAAATTGGCTTCTACCTCACAGTTTTTTTTTTTGCCTTCCTCTGGATCAACTTGCAGGATAACAGGCCGAACTGGATGGACAAATGTCTTTTTTCGGCCTTATGTACTATGTTACTATGTTGATATTGCTGAACTGAAACAGTTCTGTAAAGAGGAATGGTGAAGAATTACTCCTGACCGTTGTGCACGTCTGATCTGCAACTACAGGAAACGTTTGGTTGAAGTTATTGCTGCCAAAGGAGGTTCAACCAGTTATTAAATCCAAGGGTTAACATACTTTATCCACCTGCACTGTGTTTACATGGTGTGTTCAATAAAAACATGGTAACATTTAATTATTTGTGTGTTATTAGTTTATGCAGACTGTGATTGTCTATTGTTGTGACTTAGATAAAGATCAGATCACATTTTATGACCAATTTGTGCATAAATCCATATCATTCCAAAGGGTTCACATACTTTTTCTTGCAACTGTAGTCACTAAATCTATTATTATTCTGGGGTAGGGCTAATATCTTTACAGTATTTACTGTAGATTCCAGTACATGATACTGTGGAGTGAGCTTTGTAGAATACAGTCCACACCACTGATCACCAGTCACTGATCTGATCTTGCAACTGTATATAATCACCAAGATATAGAGACTAAATAATACCACCATATTGAATAATAGCTCATACCATGACAGGATAACAAAACACTGTAACGTTATAGCTCCATATCATGACTGGATAACACCACCATACAGCGACTGAATAACCGCCATACAATGACTGAATAACACCGCCGTACAGTGACTGGATAATAGTGCCATACAGTGACTGGATAACACCGTCATACAGTGACTGGATAACACCGTCATACAGTGACTGGATAACACCACCACACAATGACTAGATAACACTGCGTACAGTGACTGGATAATACCACCATACAGTGACTGGATATCACCGCCATACAGTGACTGAATAATGCCGCCATACAATGACTGGATAATGCCGCCATACAGTGACTGGATAACAGGGTATAAGGGGACATAGTACAGTATGTGACCAGGGGCACAGTATAGAGTATAAGAGGGCACAGTACATTGTATGATTAGGGGCACTGTACAGGCTATGGTAAGTGGGCACAATGCAGGGTATGAGGGCAAAGTACAGGTTAGTAGGAACAGTATAGGGTATACGAGGGCATAGTAGAGGTTAGGAGGCATAGTACAGGGGTATCCCCTTATGCTCCTGTAATGTGCCTCCTACAGGGTGTTATAATGGGGCATAGAAAAGGGTATAGGGCACAGTACAGAGCAGGGGGCCCAGTACAGGGCAGGTGGCACAGTACAGTGTAAGGGGCAGAGCATAGGGGGCACAGTACAGGGCAGGCAGCATAGTACATCATAGGGGGAAAAATACAGGGCAAGGGGCACCATACAGTATAGGGCAGGGGGGCACAATACAGCATAGGAGGTGCAGTATAGGGCAGGGGGCACAATATAGCATAGGGAATACAATACAGGGCAGGGGGGGTGCAGTGCAGCAAAGTGGGACACAGTACAAGGTGGGCACAGTTCAGGGCAGGGGGCACACACAGTGCAGCATAGGGGGTATGGTACAGGACAGGGGGGCACACGCATTGCAGCATAGGGGTCACAGTGCAGCATAGAGGCAGAATACAGCATAGGGGACATAGTGCAGGGCAGGAGGCAAAATACAGCATAGGGGGCACAGACTCCCCATTGTTGGTCAAGCTGGCAGTGAGTCTGAAGGTCGGCAGTATTGGCTGGCAAGCAGGTTGCAGCGATGCTCAGAGGCCTGAGTAGGAGGTCAGCTGGCACTACAAGTGAGGTTGGCGGCCAGGTAAGAGAGACGAGGTCACATCCAGGCCCTGCACATGCTATTATATCTGGGCGCGGCTCCGCTCGCCCGCTGTGGCCCCTGTTATCGTCTCCCGCGCTGTATGATAATTACTACTATCGGAGCAGGGAGGAGGAGACTGCCCTGTTTCTCAATGGGAGTATTTTTCTCCCTGGCTGTGACGCTCTCTGCGCTGCGATTGGACAGCGCTACAGCCAGGGAGAAGGAACGCCCATTGAGAAACAGGGCAGTCTCCTCCTACCTGCTCCAATGCTCCGATAGTAGTAATTATCATATAGAGCGGGAGACAGTAACGGGGGTCACAGCGGGCGAATGGAGCGGCGCCCAGATATAATAGTAAGTGCAGGGAGATCCCTGGGAGCTGCTCTACATATCCTGCTACTTAGTTAACAAAGTCCGGACCCATGAAAGGTGACACCTGAGCGCGTTTCTCCCTATAATACGGGTTCCTGAGGAGTAGAGTTGAGCTAACACCTAGATGTTCGGGTTCGAGAAGTTCGGCCGAACTTCCCGGAAATGTTCGGGTTCCGGATCCGAACCCGACCCGAACTTCGTCCCGAACCCGAACCCGACCCGAACTTCGTCCCGAACCCGAACCCCATTGAAGTCAATAGGGACCCGAACTTTTCGGCACTAAAAAAGCTGTAAAACAGCCCAGGAAAGGGCTAGAGAGCTGCAAAAGGCAGCAAAATGTAGTTAAATCCCCTGCAAACAAATGTGGATAGGGAAATGAATTAAAATAAAAATAAAAAAAATAAAAATTAACCAATATCAATTGGAGAGAGGTCCCATAGCAGAGAATCAGGCTTCATGTCAGCAGAGAATCAGTCTTCATGTCATAGCAGAGAATCAGGCTTCACGTCACCCAAAACTGGAACAGTCCATTGTCATATATTTAGGCCCCGGCACCCAGGCAGAGGAGAGAGGTCCCGTAACAGAGAATCTGGCTTCATGTCAGCAGAGAATCAGTCTTCATGTCATAGCAGAGAATCAGGCTTCACGTCACCCACCACTGTAACAGTCCATTGTCAGATATTTAGGCCCAGGCAACCAGACAGAGGAGAGAGGTCCCATAACAGAGATTCAGGCTTCATGTCAGCAGAGAATCAGTCTTCATGTCATAGCAGAGACACGAGGCACAGCGATGGGGACAAAATTTGCCCCATCCTATGCAAACTTGTTCATGGGGGCCTTTGAAGACACAATTGGCCTCCTACACCACCCCAATATATTGTTCTATAGACGTTTTATTGATGACATAATTTTTATTTGGAAAGGTGAACGCAATATTTTAGACCAATATATTTTTAACCTTAATTCCAACAATTGGAATCTGACCTTCACTGCCCATGTAGATGCTAACCATGCCACATTCTTAGATCTGGAGCTAACGATACAGGACAACCGAATCGAAACACGTACACATTTTAAAACAGTTGATGCTAATAGCTACCTCGATTATAAAAGTTGCCATTATCATAAATGGATACGAAACATTCCGTACGGTCAGATGCGAAGGATAAGAAGGAATTGCTCGAACAACCAGGTGATACAGAAACAGCTGGAAACCCTCAAGACCAGATTTTTAGAAAAGGGCTACCCAAAAGGCCTAATCGATGACTCTCTCAAAAAAATAGAAAAAGAAAATCAAGCCGACTGTCTGATACCTAGGAATAAACAACCCAAAAGTAAAAACTTGTCTACAACGCCACAAACAGAGGATGAGAATAAATATAAATATAACTTCATAACTCGCTACAACTCAGCACATCACAAAATCAGGGAAATATTAAACCGCCACTGGTCCATCCTACAGAAGGACCCCATCTTGGGCAGAGCAGTGGCCAGCCAACCAAACTTAACTTTTCGCAGAGCGAAGTCACTAAAAGAGATGGTGGCTCCATCATGCCCCAAATTTAATATATCCACCGATACTATCACCACCATAAGGGCCAAGAGCAGGGGTTCCTTTAAATGTGGGCACAAACGGTGCAAATGCTGTTTAATAATTAGTGACGGGCTGCAGGAAGTTGAGATCACTGCCGAAAGGGAAAAAAATCACACTTCGGAGCTACATGGATTGCGGCACATCCAATGTAGTATATATGCTCGAGTGCCCCTGCGGACTTCAATATGTGGGCCGGACAACCCAGAACTTGAGGGACCGGATAAATTCCCACCGCTCCAACATCACCAAAAAATATACAAAACATAGTGTATTTAGACACTTTGCAGAAATCCACTCCGGCGATGCATCCCTTCTGAAATTGACCCCTATCGAATGGGTCCCCAACTCCTTTTCACTACTGTGCCGTAAAGAAATGTATTGGATTTTCCGTTTTAATTCCCTTACCCCCCTCGGCCTCAACGAATGTCTAGAACATAATAATTATTAGTGAACATTGGGAAATTTTAATCCTTTTTTTATTATAATTTTCTTTTATATATATATACATACATATATATATATATATATATATATATATATATTATTATTATTTTATTTTATTTTTTATCATATTTATATATTTTATTAATAATTTTTTTCTTATTTTTTTTTTTTCTTACTATTTTAGCTTCCATGCTATTGTGCCCAGTGACACCTGTTAAATTTGATTGTTTTTTACCCCTTTTTAGCGAGTGCCACTGTGCCTATAATGTGTGTTTTCCATCCATATATATATACATCTAATTTATTTATTTATTTATTTTTTATTTTTTTTTTATTTTTTTTATATATAATAATTTTTTTTCATATATTTTTTTAGATATTTATTATATATATATATATATATATATTATTTATTTATTTTTTATTTTTATTTTTTTTAATTTTTTTAATTTTCCCTAATAATTATATATTTATTAAACTGTAATTATACCCATACAACCAGCATCCACAATTTAATTTCCCAGGAACATTCCATATGTGAATACTTCAGACTACTTATTACACCCTTTGCATTATAATATCCTCTGGTATAGTACCCATGTCATTTGTACTTTTATACACATCCGAACTTTTATTTACACATATTTGACTTTCTATTTAATATAAGGACTCCATGTGAGCCCATCCCTATGGACTCCCCATTCTCCATTCACGTTTGGGTTTCTCTTCCTGACTTCAACTGATGCCTCTGAGCTCCAGCCTGGAACGCATAGACGTCTGCTCCTCCCTGCCCTGCCGAGCGCCCCGCCCCTTGGTGCGCTCCATACAGTATCTCCAAACAGCCCCACCTCCGGCCGGCACCTTTCCCTTTACTCCTCCTGCTCATGCGTTCCACTGGTGGAACGCATGGCGCACATCCGCTCGAGACCCCGCCTCCTCACCAGGGTGCTTGCGTTCCACAGTGGAACGCACCAGGAGCGATCTAAGCCTGATAGAGGTTCTCAGGCTACAAGAACCCTGATAGGCACTTTATAATTCCCTTCTTAGGATACTGTGAAATGCATTAAAGCACTATACATAAGCGGACCATGTATTTTGGATCACTGGGGAGGATGAGAGGACCGGAGGTAACGCTCCGCCCACTTCCGGTCCCCGCCAAAACTCTTGGTAAATTGTTTTTTGATTGTTTAATTAAGATACCTATATATATTCTTGGCTACATGCACTTTATGTTATGTGTTTTTAACCAACACTGCTCTTGAGAAAGGGGAAGACACCCCGAAACGCATTGAGCTTTTATCTATTTATGAAATAAAAACACTCTCCATTTGGAACCCTGACTACGATCATTTGGGACGTGGAGGAAAGTTTATACTACCTGACAAGCGATCTCGGCGGGGGAGGAGCAGGTATACTGTAGGTGCATTTTGCTTATCCTATATCTCCCTCTCTGGTGAAGTAAGTCGCCTTCCGTTTCTTTCTCATATAAATCTTTTAAGGTTATTTATTACTATCCATATTATTTATTATCTTTTAAATACCCGTACAGTGATACATGTGTCGCCATATATCGATACTGTGAAATAGAACCAACATAACAAAATATAAAGAGACACAGTGATATATAGGCTCACCATATACTGAGACCGCGAAATAGAACCAATAACTATATAGACACAGTGATATATATGCCCCTGCAATATATCGATACTGTGAAGCAGAATCGCAAATCCAACTAGTAAAATAGTAACCCTTCATAGACTTACTACACCGCCTTCACCCCCTTTTTTTTTTTTTTTCACCTTGGCGCCCATGTGCCACTGCCCACTATCCTTGGGCAAGCTCCACAGCACTTTTTTTTATATTTTATCTTCATATTATCTCGCAGTGCACTGACGTACACTGCTTTAGGGTGCTGCCTCGGTGAATATCCACCAAACCACCTACATCCCATCCCTAATATTCCGTCACTTCTAAATAGTCCTCTTGGCGCTCCAGAGAATACTTTCCCTCCTTCCCCATTTTATTGTGGTTAATCCCCCTTCTCCTTTTTTTTTTCTCTTCTTCTTCAACGTCATAGCAGAGAATCAGGCTTCACGTCACCCACCACTGGAACAGTTCATTGTCATATATTTAGGCCCCGGCACCCAGACAGAGGAGAGAGGTCCCATAGAAGAGAATCTGGCTTCATGTCAGCAGAGAATCAGTCTTCATGTCATAGCAGAGAATCAGGCTTCACGTCACCCACCACTGGAACAGTCCATTGTCAGATATTTAGGCCCAGGCAGAGGAGAGAGGTCCCATAGCAGAGATTCAGGCTTCATGTCAGCAGAGAATCAGTCTTCATGTCATAGCAGAGAATCATGCTTCACGTCACCCAACATTGGAACAGTCCATTGTCATATAATTTAGGCCCCGGCACCCAGACAGAGGAGAGAGGTCCCATAACATAGAATCTGGCTTCATCTCAGCGACTCAGCAGAGAATCAGTCTTCATGTCATAGCAGAGAATCAGGCTTCATGTCACCCACCACTGGAACAGGCCACTGTCAGATATTTTTAGGCCCCGGCACCCAGACAGAGGAGAGAGGTCCCATAACATAGATTCAGGCTTCATGTCAGCGACTCAGCAGAGAATCAGTCTTCATGTCATAGCAGAGAATCTGGCTTCATGTCACCCACCACTGGAACAGGCCACTGTCAGATATTTTTAGGCCCCGGCACCCAGACAGAGGAGAGAGGTCCCATAACAGAGATTCAGGCTTCATGTCAGCAGAGAATCAGTCTTCATGTCATAGCAGAGAATCAGGCTTCATGTCACCCACCACTGGAACAGGCCATTGTCAGATATTTTTAGGCCCCGGCACCCAGACAGAGGAGAGAGGTCCCATAACAGAGATTCAGGCTTCATGTCAGCGACTCAGCAGAGAATCAGTCTTCATGTCACCCACCACTGGAACAGGCCACTGTCAGATATTTTTAGGCCCCGGCACCCAGACAGAGGAGAGAGGTCCCATAACAGAGATTCAGGCTTCATGTCAGCGACTCAGCAGAGAATCAGTCTTCATGTCATAGCAGAGAATCAGGCTTCATGTCACCCACCACTGGAACAGGCCACTGTCAGATATTTTTAGGCCCCGGCACCCAGACAGAGGAGAGAGGTCCCATAACAGAGATTCAGGCTTCATGTCAGCAGAGAATCAGTCTTCATGTTATAGCAGAGAATCAGGCTTCACGTCACCCACCACTGGAACAGTCCATTGTCACATATTTAGGCCCAGGCACCCAGGCAGAGGAGAGAGGTCCCATAGCAGAGAATCTGGCTTCATGTCAGCAGAGAATCAGTCTTCATGTCATAGCAGAGAATCAGGCTTCATGTCACCCACCACTGGAACAGGCCACTGTCAGATATTTTTAGGCCCCGGCACCCAGACAGAGGAGAGGTTCATCCAACTTTGGGTTGCCCCGCAATATAATGGTAAAATGAAAATAAAAATAGGATTGAATGAGGAAGTGCCCTGGAGTACAATAATATATGGTTAAGGGGAGGTAGTTAATGTCTAATCTGCACAAGGGATGGACAGGTCCTGTGGGATCCATGCCTGGTTCATTTTTATGAACGTCAGCTTGTCCACATTGGCTGTAGACAGGCGGCTGCGTTTGTCTGTAATGACGCCCCCTGCCGTGCTGAATACACGTTCAGACAAAACGCTGGCCGCCGGGCAGGCCAGCACCTCCAAGGCATAAAAGGCTAGCTCTGGCCACGTGGACAATTTGGAGACCCAGAAGTTGAATGGGGCCGAACCATCAGTCAGTACGTGGAGGGGTGTGCACACGTACTGTTCCACCATGTTAGTGAAATGTTGCCTCCTGCTAACACGTTCCGTATCAGGTGGTGGTGCAGTTAGCTGTGGCGTGGTGACAAAACTTTTCCACATCTCTGCCATGCTAACCCTGTCCTCAGAGGAGCTGGCCGTGACACAGCTGCGTTGGCGACCTCTTGCTCCTCCTCTGCCTTCGCCTTGGGCTTCCACTTGTTCCCCTGTGACATTTGGGAATGCTCTCAGTAGCGCGTCTACCAACGTGCGCTTGTACTCGCGCATCTTCCTATCACGCTCCAGTGCAGGAAGTAAGGTGGGCACATTGTCTTTGTACCGTGGATCCAGCAGGGTGGCAACCCAGTACTCCGCACACATTAAAATGTGGGCAACTCTGCTGTCGTGGCGCAGGCACTGCAGCATGTAGTCGCTCATGTGTGCCAGGCTGCCCAGAGGTAAGGACAAGCTGTCCTCTGTGGAAGGCGTATCGTCATCGTCCTGCGTTTCCCCCCAGCCATGCACCAGTGATGGGCCCGAGCTGCGTTGGGTGCCACCCCGCTGTGAACATGCTTCATCCTCATCCTCCTCCACCTCCTCCTCATCCTCGTCCTCCTCGTCCTCCAGTAGTGGGCCCTGTCTGGCCACATTTGTACCTGGCCTCTGCTGTTGCAAAAAACCTCCCTCTGAGTCACTTCGAAGAGACTGGCCTGAAAGTGCTAAAAATGACCCCTCTTCCTCCTCCTCCTCCTGGGCCACCTCCTCTTCCATCATCGCCCTAAGTGTTTTCTCAAGGAGACATAGAAGTGGTATTGTAACACTGATAACGGCGTCATCGCCACTGGCCATGTTGGTGGAGTACTCGAAACAGCGCAACAGGGCACACAGGTCTCGCATGGAGGCCCAGTCATTGGTGGTGAAGTGGTGCTGTTCCGCAGTGCGACTGACCCGTGCGTGCTGCAGCTGAAACTCCACTATGGCCTGCTGCTGCTCGCGCAGTCTGTCCAGCATGTGCAAGGTGGAGTTCCACCTGGTGGGCACGTCACATATGAGGCGGTGAGTGGGAAGGCCGAAGTTACGCTGTAGCGCAGACAGGCGAGCAGCTTCAGGATGTGAACGCCGGAAGCGCGAAGAGACGGCCCGCACTTTATGCAGCAGCTCTGACATGTCGGGGTAGTTGTGAATGAACTTCTGCACCACCAAATTCAGCACATGCGCCAGGCAAGGGATGTGCGTCAAACCGGCTAGTCCCAGAGCTGCAACGAGATTTCGCCCATTATCGCACACCACCAGGCCGGGCTTGAGGCTCACCGGCAGCAACCACTCATTGGTCTGTTGTTCTATACCCCCCCACAACTCCTATGCGGTGTGGGGCCTGTCCCCCAAACATATGAGTTTCAGAATGGCGTACTGACGTTTAACCCGGGCTGTGCTGAAGTTGGTGGTGAAAGTGTGTGGCTGACTGGATGAGCAGGTGGAAGAAGAGGAGGAGGAAGCTGAGTAGGAGGAGGAGGAGACAGGAGACAAAGAATGTTGCCCTGCGATCCTTGGCGGCGGAAGGCTGTGCGCCAAACAGCTCTCCGCCTGGGGCCCAGCCGCCACTACATTTACCCAGTGTGCAGTTAGGGAGATATAGCGTCCCTGGCCGTGCTTACTGGTCCACGTATCTGTGGTTAGGTGGACCTTGCCACAGATGGCGTTGCGCAGTGCACACTTGATTTTATCGGATACTTGGTTGTGCAGGGAAGGCACGGCTCTCTTGGAGAAGTAGTGCCGGCTGGGAACAACATACTGTGGGACAGCAAGCGACATGAGCTGTTTGAAGCTGTCTGTGTCCACCAGCCTAAATGACAGCATTTCATAGGCCAGTAGTTTAGAAATGCTGGCATTCAGGGCCAGGGATCGAGGGTGGCTAGGTGGGAATTTACGCTTTCTCTCAAATGTTTGTGAGATGGAGAGCTGAACGCTGCCATGTGACGCTGGTGACGCATGTGGTGGTGTTGGTGGTACATCCCATGTTTGCTGGGCTGCAGGTGCCAACGTTCCTCCAGAGGCGGAGGAAGAGGCCGAGGCGGCAGCAGCAGCAGGAGAGGCCGAGGCGGCAGCAGCAGAAGAGGTAGCAGGGTGGTGATGTGACAGACTGATGGGCTTGGTTTTCATGCGCCATCTGTGCGCTTTCTGCAGAAGACTGGGTGGGAGATAATGTGAACGTGCTGGATCCACTGTCGGCCACCCAATTGACTAATGCCTGTACCTGCTCAGGCCTTACCATCCTTAGAACGGCATTGGGCCCCACCAAATATGGCTGTAAATTCTGGCGGCTACTGGGACCTGAGGTAGTTGGTACACTAGGACGTGTGGCTGTGCTAGAACGGCCACATCCTCTCCCAGCACCAGAGGGTCCACTAACACCACCACGACCATGTCCGCGTCCGCGTGCCTTACTAGATGTTTTCCTCATTGTTACCGTTCACCACAATAAGAAAAATATTATTCTGGCCAATGTATTGAATTCAAATTCAGGCCTTTTTTTACAGACACCTAACACTATCTGGCTATCTATTTAGGTACCGTATTACACTAATACAAGCACACCAGTAATGACAGATTTAGCTGAATATAAATTTGAGGCCTATTATTTAGGCGCTGGGTGACAGGTATACGTTTAATCACAGAATTAGACTTGGATCTGCACAGTAGCGTGTGTGTGAAGTTATTGAGAATTACCCTATCAGCACCTTGAATCTAATATACCCTTTTAGGGATAGATTTAAAGTAGGCCTGATACAGCAGAAACCACTAATTTAGAGAATCATGTGACCCATCAGAATCATGTGACCCATCATGTGACCCGCATTCACTTCCTATCTATGGAATGCAAGCTGCAATGATACATATACATGTTGCTAATACAGCCACCTCGTAAGAGCCAGTAATACTAGGTATGCCAAACATCCAATTAACCCCTTATAGAAAGAAAGATCATTATGACAAAAGGGGAAACATTTTATGATCACTAATACACTACTGATTAGGTACTCCTTAATATGGGGTGGTTAAACAAGGATTTATATACTGTACATCAGTACTACAAAAGGTAATAATATATTAACACCATAAAAAGTGCATACCCGGGGCCATCCGATACATTAGTGGTTGGCCCCCATTCTAAAAGAGACATAGTCATAGCTACATACAAAAGATATCACTATGGCATTCCCTTAATGGATGATCATACAAAGCATGTCAGGAGGAACTAGGCGAGAACGGGTAAGAAATATATCTTCATTTATGGCAATTGGTCAAAGACAAAAATTAAGAAAAAACAAAAGAATTGTACCTTCCTCAATATATGATAAACAAGTATTCAGATGCTTCACACATCCAGGACACGGTCTAGGAGTATCAAATCACTAAGGAGAGGCCAGTCAAACATAAGACCCCAAGGATGATCAATTAATGAATCCCAGTTTTATAAAAAGCAACTAAACGTGAGTCTCTGTCACGGCTGAGAGTGGGGGAAACCCTCAACCATGCGATGTTATATGAATAAGGAAGCTGCTAGGCCAGGACAACAGAATCAGGGAGCAGGTCACCTCCTAAAGCGTCCCTACCTCTGACCCTGACTCCTAACCGTATGAGCCAACCCAGATGGTAGGAGGGCTCATATTCAGGAACCTCGGGTCCCTACTAGCCCTGGACTAGGAGCAGGGTAAGATGACCTGTTCCTCCTAGACACGGACGAACAGGAGTCTAAACTGGCCAAGCTGCAAGGAAAGGGAAACATATACAACATATGGATATGGCAGGTGAGTGAAACCACTTCCACACCTACCTGCCACAGACACACTGACTGGAACCCGTGCTCAAATGCTGATGTCCACACAAAACATGAAGGGAGACAGCACACATACATTAAACACACAGGAACCAGATCCATAGCTGCAATAAGGTAAAACACCACACAAACATAAGCTTAACATCAGTACATGTTTTATGACCACAAGGGTGGCCCTCACTGGACAGATGGTATAAGACCAGGAGGATGACTCCAGCATAAGGCATGGCTGGAGTACCCCTCAGCTACAGGAATGCAGCAGAGGCTAGATAGCCCAAGTAGCCACACCCACACACACAAACTAGGAAAGGAGTTAACCCTTCCAACACCAGACAAGGTAAGTGTCACTTAAAGGGGAAATGCACACATAACATAAATCCCGTGCACACCAAAGATAGAAAGTGAACACATACATACATATGTTGCCAGATGCAACCGCATGCCTTGACAGCGAGCCGCCTAGCAACCAGCTCAGGCTGCTACACTGCTAAACATCATTATGTTGCCAGCGGCAACCACACGTGAGACAAACATACAAACTGTCCTCACCTGCGATAGACAACAAGCAGACCGCTGGCAACTACATGCGACACAAAGAGTCACGACCATAGGCCGTGACAGTCTCTCATTTAAACTGAGAGGGGACTGGGATCGAAAACGATATATCCATTCGCATTCTCTTTGCAAAATTTTTCTATTCCAATACCCCCTCTTGGAGATGGAGGCACTACCTCAAGCACTGAGAACCTGAGGCATCTGGGATCCCCGTTGTGAGATTCAAATACATGGGATGCCACCAGGGTGACTTCAGAATATCATTAATATGCTCACAAATCCTTCTACGTAGCTCTCTAATTGTTTTCCCGATATAATCCATCGGGCAGGGGCATTGACAAATATATACAGCACCTGTACTTCTGCAATTGATGAATTCCCTTATCACTATAACCTGCCCAGTGACTGAACCCGAAATGGTCTTGGAAGTCGAGATAAATTCAAAGGCTTTACATGACCCGCATCTAAACATACCATTAGGTTTACGGTCTAACCATGTTCCTGCTACCTTAGGTGGTGTATAATGGCTACGGACCAACCTATCTCTAAGGCTTCTACCTTTTCGGTATGTTATACTGAGATGATCTGTTATGACTTCCGAAAGGTCTGAGTCCATGGACAAGATTGGCCAATATCTCATAAGGATATCCCTTACCTGTGGATTTGCTGCATCGAACATGGAAATAAGCCTAATTGGAGATTGACCAGTACCGTCCCTCTGTCGTGGGACCAGTAGGTTGTCACGACTTTGTCCTTGCGCATGTTTAAAGGCATCCTTCAGGTTTGGGGTAGCCTTTGTCGCAAAACCTTTTTATCAGTTTTTTGGCTTCCACATAAAACTTCTCATTCTCTGAGCAATTCCTCCAAACCCGGAGGTATTGCCCTTTAGGTATGCCCCTTTTCTGTGGTGTGGGATGGTGACTATTCCAATGAAGAATAGAGTTGGTAGCTGTATCTTGACGGAAAATGGTTGATTTTAACCTGTCACCACACTTATAAATCCTCACATCCAAAAAGGTTATGGCCTCCTGTTGTAGCTCAAAGGTGAATTTCATGCCAATTGTGTTGTTATTAAGTACCTGGACAAACTCAACAAACTCTTATTTACTTCCTTTCCAGATGATGAACACGTCATCTATGTAGTGTGTCACAAACAATATTTTATCTTCCCACCACACAAGATGGTCTGGAAACACACACGTAACCTCCCACCAGCCCAGGAAGAAATTGGCATAGGTGGGGGCACAAGGGCTCCCCATAGCCGTCCCCTTGAGCTGGTGGTAGAATCGTGCGTTAAATAGGAAGAAGTTGTGGGTCAACGTAAACTTCAGTAGATCAAGAATGAAAGTATTATATTTTCCACAATGTATTCCCCTAGACTTAAAATAATATGCAATTGACGTGAGTCCTTTTTCATGAGGGATCGAACTATATAATGACTCTACGTCAATACTAGCCAGGAGACAGTGGAAATCTATGCTGATGGTCTTTATTTTATTGAGTAGGACCATGGTGTCTCTCGTATAGGATTGTAATGATATTCCATACAGGTACACTGTGTTACGCGTTTCAGACCGTAATCAATATTGGTCCTTCCTCATGACACAGCCAAGCTCAAAGAACATGCACCCTGTATACCGTATCCATACTTGTCCCCAACCAGGGAAGACCGTGGCCCCGGCATAATCAGTGCAATAAATTGCACATGTATAAATATACTGAAAAGGCATATGACAATGGCAGATTTATTAAAACAGACTATATACACTCACCTAAAGAATTATTAGGAACACCATACTAATACTGTGGACCCCCTTTTGCCTTCAGAACTGCCTTAATTCTATGTGGCATTGATTCAACAAGGTGCTGATAGCATTCTTTAGAAATGTTGGCCCATATTGATAGGATAGCATCTTGCAGTTGATGGAGATTTGAGGGATGCACATCCAGGGCACGAAGCTCCCGTTCCACCACATACCAAAGATGCTCTATTGGGTTGAGATCTGGTGACTGTGGGGGCCATTTTAGTACAGTGAACTCATTGTCATGTTCAAGAAACCAATGGATACATGTTCTCATTCTGTTTACGCCAAATTCGGACTCTACCATTTGAATGTCTTAACAGAAATCGAGACTCATCAGACCAGGCAACATTTTTCCAGTCTTCAACAGTCCAATTTTGGTGAGCTCGTGCAAATTGTAGCCTCTTTTTCCTATTTGCAGTGGAGATGAGTGGTACCCGGTGGGGTCTTCTGCTGTTGTAGCCCCATCCGCCTCAAGGTTGTGCGTGTTGTGGCTTCACAAATGCTTTGCTGCATACCTCGGTTGTAGCGAGTGGTTATTTCAGTAAACGTTGCTCTTCTATCAGCTTGAATCAGTCGGCCCATTCTCCTCTGACCTCTAGCATCCACAAGGCATTTTTGCCCACAGGATTGGCCCATACTGGATGTTTTTCCCTTTTCACACCATTCTTTGTAAACCCTAGAAATGGTTGTGCGTGAAAATCCCAGTAACTGAGCAGATTGTGAAATACTCAGACCGGCCCGTCTGTCACCAAAAACCATGCCACGCTCAAAATTGCTTAAATCACCTTTCTTTCCCATTCTGACATTCAGTTTGGAGTTCAGGAGATTGTCTTGACCAGGACCACACCCCTAAATGTATTAAAGCAACTGCCATGTGATTGGTTGACTAGATAATTGCATTAATGAGAAATAGAACAGGTGTTCCTAATAATTCTTTAGGTGAGTGTATATATAGCTACCTTATTATTGATAAAAAAAATATATAAATATAAATACATGCTAATGGTTGGGCAGTGGAACTCTTTTCAACTTTGGCATTATTCTAGTACTGCGATATAGGGTCATGTCTTTTGTTTAACCCTTGCGGGTGACATGTGGCCAGTTGAAACATCCAGTATGCCTCTCTGTTGAGTAACTTCCTCTTTAAATCCCCTCCTCTGATCGGGACAGCTATTCTTTCAATGTCCTGCACTTTTAATTTCGAAGTGTCACCACCATGAAAAACCGCAAAGTGTAGACTGACTGCCGACACATTGCGGCTTTCATGGTGGGGCACATCAGAGATGTGTTTGCGTAATCTCCCTTTGATTTGATTGGAGGTGCATCCCACATATTGTAGCTGACAGTGCATGTTATTAAATAAATGGCGCTTTTTGTATTGCAATTAAGATATGACTTAATCGCAAATTCTTTATCATTCACTGTGGATTTAAAATTATTTATAACCTGCATGTGGTTACAGCAAATGCATCTGCCGTGTCCACATTTGTAGCTACCTTTGCTGCTGATCCATGTGGCCTTAATATCTCCAGGCTCCTTGAACAAACTGGGACTAAGTATTTCACCCAGTGTCGGGGCTTTACATACTGAGCACCTTATGCCCCCCTCAACTATATCCGACCATTGATTATCGTATCGTAAAAGAGGTAATTTTTTTTTATTATTTTGCATATTGTGTCATATTGATCACTATATTGAGTGACAAAATTTATGGTGTTTATTTTAGGAGGACATCGATCAACTCTTTTGTCACTGGCTAGTTGATCAGGGAAAATAAGTGTCTTTCTTTCCATTTCAGAGACCGTGTCATAGTGGTTAGATATCATATGTTTGGGATAAGATCTATTCACAAGTCTCCCCATTATATTTTTAGCCTCAACATTGAAGCCATTTTTATCCCCACAATTCCTCTTAGCCCTAATCAATTCACCCTTCGGGATGTTTTGGATTACATGCAGTGGATGGCATGAGAATGCATGAAGAATAGTATTACCTGCCGTCTCCTTTCTATCGGTACTGGTATGCACAGTTGATGTGTTTGCATTCCCTCTCAGGCACAAATCCCAAAAATTAACTGTTTCCGAATCATGGTGGACATCCAATTTAATGGAGTCCACACATGAATTCAGGTAGTCCGTGAACTGCGGTATGGCCATCACATCCCCAGACCACACCATAAGCAGGTCATCGATGTAGCGGCCATACCACTGCACACAGCCACCAAACAAAGGAGTGTCGATGAGGAGGAAGCTCCTCTCCCACCATGCTATAAAAATATGGGCTATGGAAGGAGAGTACTTAGCCCCCATCGACACTCCCGAAATCTTTAAATAAAAATTCTTGTTAAACATAAAAAAGTTGTGCCTGAGGAAGAAGTCAACAGCTGTACCCAAGTATTCCTGCAATGCGCCAGTATACATCTAGAAACCAGGCCAATGCTCTTAGGGCCAAATCATGGGGAATATTTGTGTACAATGACACCACAGCCGCGGTAATCCATCTGTACCCTTCACACCATTTAAAATCAGAAAAAGCTTGTAATACCGATCTAGTGTCCTTTAAGAACCCAGGAATTAGGGGAATTAATGGTTTTAGTAGGGAATCTACCCACTCAGAGAAATTCTCTGAGAAGGATCCAATCCCCGCCACTATTGGTCTCAAAGGAGGAGGAAAGACACCTTTGTGTATTTTGGGCAGAGCGTGAAAGATAGAGATGATCGGGCTGGGTACATATAGATAATCATATTCTTTTTTTGCTGAGGATGCCCAATTCAACACCCAGTGTCAAAATTTTAGCTAGTTCACTCTGATAAGAGAGGAGGGGGTTGCCCCTGAGCGCAGTATAGACAGAAGTAACACTTAATAATGTCTGTACCTGTGATTGGTATACCACACTATCGAACACAACCACAGCTATTCCCTTATCAGCACTCTTAATAATTAGATCATCTCTATCCATCAATCTCTGTAATGCCCCAAATTCTGACACTGTCATATTTTAACGTCTTCCATATCTAGTCTGGCTTGAACATCTGTCCAGGCCATTTTTGTCATTCAAAGTACAGAGATCTTTCTCCACCAATTCCTGTTAACGGTCCAAGGCCGGTGACCTCGACTGAAGGGGATAAAAATCCCTATTACTGGTGGTAAAACCAACCTATCAATTAGTCAGTTCAGGGTCACTCGGCCTTGTGAGCATTTCCTGCAATTAACCGCTTTACGTCCGCCCATAGGATATAAACGTCCTATGGGTGGACCTCTATTTCTGAAAGCATGTTTTAAAATGTCCTTTCAGAAATAGCAGCTGCACGCTAATCGTGCAGCTGCTGATCGGGTTGTCCGCTGTCAGTGACAGCAGGGCAACCCTAAGACAAGGCAGGGACAGTTCCCAGGTGTCCCTGCCTTCTAGATTGCTGTATACACAGCTCACACAGCGCTATGCGCTTCCTGTTCCGGCCCGGTGGTCATGTGACCGCCGTGACCGGAGAGTGCAGGGGCTGTGTGAGGTCTCTCAGAGACCTCGATCAGCCCTGTTCTGAGGCTGTACAGCGCTGGATTGCTGCTGTACAGCCTCTCTAGGGGTGTATTTGTCCTGTAACTGGGGCTACTATGTCAGCCCAGTTACAGGAGAAATCAACAGTGAAAAAAAGAAAAAGAAAAAGTGAAGTAAATGTCCCCCAGAGGTCTTGTATGACCTTATGGGGGACGAAAAGTGTAAAATAAAAAAAATAAAAATAAAAGGTTGAAAATAAAAAAATTAAAAGTTTCACATGTAAAAAAAAAAATTCCCCAAGTAAGGAATGAAAAAAAAATGTTAAAAATAGAAAAAATAAAATAAAATAGACATATTTGGTATTGCCGCGTCCGTAAAAAAACAGCTCTATAAAAATATCACATGACCTAACCCCTCGGGTGAACACCGTAAAAAAAAAAAAAAAAAAAAAATGTGTCAAAACAAGCAATTTTTGTCACCTTGCATCACAAAAGGTGCAACACCAAGTGATCAAAAATGCGTATGTCCCACAAAATAGTACCAATAAAACCGTCACCTCATCGCGCAAAAAATGAGCCCCTACATAAGAAAATCTCTCAAAAAATAAAAAAACTATAGCTCTCAGAACATGGACACATTAAAACATAATTTTTTTGTTTCAAAAATGCTATTATTGTGTAAAACTTTAATAAATGAGAAAAAGTATACATATTAGGTATCACCACGTTCGTAACAATCTGCTCTATAAAAATGTCACTTGACTGAACCCCTCAGGTGAACGCTGTAAAAATAAATAAATAGAAACTGTGCTAAAACAACCAATTTTTTGGTCACCTCTCCCCATAAAGTGTTATAATGAATGATCAAAAAATCATATGTACCCAAAAATAGTACTAATAAAACTGGCACCTTATCCCCTAGTTTCCAAAATGGGGTCACTTCTTGGGAGTTTCTACTGTAAGGGTGCATCAGGGGGCTTCAAATGGGACATGGCATCTAAAAACCATGTGGAGTTCCTTTTCTTCTGCGCCCTGCCGTGTGCCCATACAGCAGTTTATGACCACATGTGGGGTGTTTCTGTAAACCGCAGAATCTGGGTAATAAATATTGAGTTTTGTTTGGCTGTTAACCATCGATGTGTTAAAGAAAAAAATTGATTAAAATGGAAAATCTGCCAAAAAAGTGAAATTTTAAAATTTGATTTCCATTTTCCTTTAATTCTTGTGGAACGCCTAAAGGGTTAACAAAGTTTGTAAAATCGGTTTTGAATACCTTGAGGGGTGTAGTTTCTACAATGTGGTCATTTATGGGGGTATCCACTATGTAGGCCCCACAAAGTGACTTCAGACCTGAACTGGTCCTTAAAAAGTGGGTTTTGGCGATTTTCTTAAAAATTTGAAGAATTGCTTCTAAACTTCTAAGCCTTCTAACGTCCTAAAAAAATAAAATGACATTTCCAAAATGATGCCAACATAAAGTAGACATATGGGGAATGTTAAATAATAAATATTTTATGAGGTATCACTTTCTGTTTTAAAAGCCGAGAAATTTAAATTTTTAAAATTGCGAATTTTTCAAATTTATGGGTAAATTTGGGATTTTTTCATAAATAAAGGTGAAATATTTTGACTCAAATTTATGACTATCATGAAGTACAATGTGTCACGAGAAAACAATCTCTGAATGACTTGGATAAATAAAGGCGTTCCAAAGTTATTACCACATAAAGTGAGATATGTCAGTTTTGCAAAATTTGGCCTGGTCAGGAAGGGGGCAAAGGGCCCAGATGGCAGGTGGTTAAGCGGCATGCACTAGTTCAGGAAATGACAGTGCATTTTCCCGAAAACTAGTGTTGTCAAAATCAGATTCAGGCATATCACATATAGCAAGCTCCGTACTGTCGACACCACTATCAACATCCTCAAAATGCTTTCTCAGAGTAAGACTACGAGCAAATCTTTTCACATCCAGTATGGTCTTATACAAATCAAACTGGTAGGTAGGGGAGAAAGATAAACCCTTTTTTAAAACTTCAATTTCCTCCATAGACAAAATGGTAGCTGACATGTTGACTACCTGTAAGTCCGCTACTTTTTCTTGTACCGGGAGGGATACCAGCGTGTTTTTTCAGCGCCGCCTCCCCGGCCTTCGTTTTTTGCAGATCTCTTGTGTTGCAGAGTATTATCAGAAGAGAAACAGTCACCTGTTACCTCAGTTAACCCTGAGTTGTCAGTAGTGGCGGAGTTCGATGAATCCATGTCAGTTGAGCTAAATGAAACTTTGGTTGAGGGTCTTCTCCTTGAACTAAATTTCCTCAAAATGGATCGAGGTAAGTGGGTTCTGGATTCAGTCCAGTTGTAGACCAAATTATTATTATAGTCCAAGTCCCTATTGTACTTTGTTTGCTTTGATTGGATTATAACATCCTCCAGTTTCGTAAGATTTTCTTTCAGCTTGTTGTCCAGGTCTTTGAACAGCATATTATCCACAAATGGCAACAAAGTACCCTGAGTTTTCCCTATATCATCTGTGAGTTCAATGAGGGTTTGTTATTCCTGTTGCACAATAAGTTGCATGAGTTTTAGTGAACAGTCCGAGAGAATTGCCTGCCATTGCAGTGTAAAACTATCAGAGTACACTGTGGTGGGTTTCTTTTTCAGCCTCAAACTCTGTGGAATCATCATTTTATCCATATATTTTTGGAGTGTGGTTGAGTCCCACCAAGTGCGTAACTGGATATGGATAAAATATGTAATATGGAAAAAATGATGACTCCAAAGGGTTTGAGGCTATACACCACCCCAATGGATTTGAAATGAAACGAACAAGATGTGTTTTAACTGCAGACTGTCAGCTTTAATTTGAGGGTATTTACATCCAAATCAGGTGAACGGTGTAGGAATTACAACAGTTTGCATATGTGCCTCCCACTTGTTAAGGGACCAAAATTAATGGGACGTAATAATAATCATAAATTAAACTTTCACTTTTTAATATTTGGTTGCAAATCCTTTGCAGTCAATTACAGCCTGATGTCTGGAACGCATAGACATCACCAGACGCTGGGTTTCATCCCTGGTGATGCTCTGACAGGCCTCTACTTCAACTGTCTTCAGTTCCTGCTTGTTCTTGGGGCATTTTCCCTTCAGTTTTGTCTTTAGCAAGTGAAATGCATGCTCAATCGGATTCAGGTCAGGTGATTGACTTGGCCATTGCATAACATTCCACTTCTTTCCCTTAAAAAACTCTTTGGTTGCTTTTGCAGTATGCTTTGGGTCATTGTCCATCTGCACTGTGAAGCGCCGCCCAATGAGTTCTGAAGCATTTGGCTGAATATGAGCACATAATATTGCCCAAAAAACTTCAGAATTCATCCTGCTGCTTTTGTCAGCAGTCACATCATCAAAAAAATACAAGTTTACCAGTTCCATTGGTAGCCATACATGCCCACGCCATGACACTACCACAACCATGCTTCACTAATGAGGTGGTATGCTAAGGATCATGAGCAGTTCCTTTCCTTCTCCATATTCTTCTCTTCCCATCACTCTGGTACAAGTTGATCTTGGTTTCATCAGTCCATAGGATGTTGTTCCAGAACTGTGAAGGCTTTTTTAGATGTCGTTTGGCAAACTCTAATCTGGCCTTCCTGTTTTTGAGACTCACCAATGGGTACATCTTGTGGTGAACCCTCTGTATTCACTTGATTGATTGTTGAAGTCTTCTCTTGATTGTTGACTTTGACACACATACACCTACCTCCTGGAGAGTGTTCTTGATCTGGCCAACTGTTGTGAAGGGTGTTTTCTTCACCAGGGAAATAATTCTTCGGTCATTCACCACAGTTGTTTTCTGTGGTCTTCCGGGTCTTTTGGTGTTGCTGATCCAAAGAGTTGTTTTGGCCACGCCTAATGTTTTTGCTATCTGTCTGATGTTTTTTTTTTTTTCAGCCTAATGATGGCTTGCTTCACTGATAATGACAGCTCTTTAGATCTCATCTTGAAAGGTGACAGCAGCAGATTCCAAATGCAAATTGCACACTTGAAATGAACTCTGGACCTTTTATCTGCTCATTGTAATTAGGATAATGAGGGAATAACACACACCTGGCCATGGAACAGCTGAGAAGCCAATTGTCCCATTACTTTTGGTCCCCTAACAAGTGGGAGGCACATATGCAAACTATTGTAATTCCTACACCGTTCACCTGATTTGGATGTAAATACCTTCAAATTAAAGCTGACAGTCTGTCATCAAATCCTTTGTGATGGTGTATAGAGCCAAAAATTTCAGAATTGTGTCGATGGGCCTGACTGTATATGTACCCAGCCCGATCATCTCTATCTTTCACGCTCTGCCCAAAATACACAAAGGTGTCTTTCCTCCTCCTTTGAGACCCATAGTGGCGGGGATCGGGTCCTTCTCAGAGAATTTCTCTGAGTGGGTAGATTCCCTACTACAACCATTAATTCCCCTAATTCCTGGATTCTTAAAGGACACTAGATCAGTATTACAAGCTTTTTCTGATTTGAAATGGTGTTATGGGTACAGGTGGATTACCGCGGATGTGGTGTCATTGTACACAAATATTCCCCATGATTTGGCCCTAAGAGCACTGGTCTGGTTTCTAGATGTATACAGCAACTATACTGCAGCATTGCAGGAATACTTGGGTACAGCTGTTGACTTCCTCCTTAGGCACAACTTTTTTATGTTTAACAAGAATTTTTATTTACAGATTTCGGGAGTGTCAATGGGGGCTAAGTTCTCTCCTTCCATAGCCAATATTTTTATAGCATAGTGGGGGAGGAGCTTCCTCCTCATGGACACTCCTTTGTTTGGTGGCTGTATGCAGTGGTATGGCCGCTACATCGATGATCTGCTTATGGTGTGGTCTGGGGATGTGGCGGCCATACCGCAGTTCACCGACTACCTGAATTCATGTATGGACTCCATTAAATTGGATGATTCGGAGGGGGAATTCAAACACATCAACTGTGCATACCAGTAATTATAGAAAGGAGACAGCAGGTAATACCATTCTTAATGCATCCTCATGCCATCCACCGCATGTAATCCAAAACATCCCGAAGGGTGAAATGATTAGGGCTAAGAGGAATTGTGGGGATAAAAATGCCTTCAATGTTGAGGCTAAAAATATAATGGGGAGACTTGTGAATAGATCTTATCCCAAACATATAATATCTAACCACTATGGCACGGTCTCTGAAATGGAAAGAAAGACACTTATTTTCCCTGAGCAACTAGCCAGTGACAACAGAGTTGATCGATGTCCTCCTAAAAGAAACACCATAAATTTTGTCACTCAATATAGTGATCAATATGACACAATATGCAAAATAATAAAAAAAAATTACCTCTTTTAAGATACGATAATCTATGGTCAGGTATAGTGGAGGGGGGCATAAGGTGCTCAGCACGTAAATCCCCGACCCTGTGTCAAATACTTAGTCCTAGTTTGTTCAAGGAGCCTGGAGATATTAAGGCCACATGGATCAGCGGCGAAGGTAGCTACAAATGTGGACACGGCAGATGCATTTGCTGTAACCACATGCAGGTTATAAATCATTTTAAATCCACAGTGAACGATAAAGAATTTGCGATTAAGACATATCTTAATTGCAATACAAAAAACGCCATTTATTTAATAACGTGCACTGAGTGTCAGCTACAATATGTGGGATGCACCTCCAATCAAATCAAAGGGAGATTACGCAAACACATCTCTGATGTGCCCCACCATGAAAGCTGCAATGTGTCGGCAGTCAGTCTACACTTTGCGGTTTTTCATGGTGATGACACTTCGAAATTAAAAGTGCAGGGCATTGAAAGAATAGCTGTCCTGATCAGAGTAGGGGATTTAAAGAGGAAGTTACTCAATAGAGAGGCATACTGGATGTTTTAACTGGCCACATGTCACCCGCAAGGGTTAAACAAAAGACATGACCTTAAATTGCAGTACTAGAATAATGCCAAAGTTGAAAAGAGTTCCACTGCCCAGCCATTAGAATATACCGGTATTTATTATAGAACACCTGTATTGCTGTTTAAAATGGGGTATCGATCAGATGATACATGTCCACGTTATGGAGCTCATAATACAGACTTGATTCACATGATGTGGAATTGTCCGAGACTTAGACACTATTGGGTGGATGTCCAGGAATTAATTAATACTGTGTTTCAAGTACAGATTGACTTGACCCCACTGGTGTGCATATTAGGTCATGTAGGAGACATCCCCATAACTAGCGACTTGAAACTGGCTGTTCTGAGAATCCTATACCAAGCCAGGAAGTTGATAGCTTTCCACTGGATTGCACCTGATCCCCCACTCCTATCACATCTGATAAATAAACTACACATCTTAATTAAACTAGAAAGCTATGTATATCAGAAAAGAGGGAACAACAAAAAATTTGATAAAATATGATCTATTGATAAACCATTGTGATATCCTAGTTTAATGACCTGGGTATAATGGAAATGTAAGATTCCGAAATTTGGGTGATTAATATCATTATACTGTATAAAACTGTTCTGGATGGTTGCATTGTGTGCATGAGAGGGTAATTTATGTCATGATGACAATGTTTGGGGAGCCCAGTGATGGACATGCTTCTGCTTTCATGGACGTTTTATGAACAATAAGAAGACGTAAAAATGGACTCTTGAATTCTGATTTATACTGGTCACTATAATGAGAAAAGTATCTGTGGATCACTCCAGCTGGACAATATGGAACAGGTGCTCTTGGTCTGAGTGGCCCACCCAGCCACTAAAGGAATTAGAAAACTTAAAATAAATAGACCAGGCACTCAGTATACGTAACCAACAAGCGAGATATTTATTATATAATCAATTTTGACTAAAATAGCATAAAATGACAGCACACAATATCAGCATATAAAAGTACAGTAATATCAATTAAACATAAAATAGCGGTAATAAATAGCAGTAATAAATAAATAACAGATATCAGCAAGTAGCAGCAGTGAATATGTCAGATGACAGTAGCGATTGTCTATATACGCCACAGATAATCCTTTTTAGCTGCAGCAGAGGATATAGCGCTAATTAAGGAGTCATATAAGGAAAAAAGTTTTCTCAGTTGAGCTTTCCCGTATTCCGGGTCAAAGTGTTTTATAATCTTTGCAGTCCCGCTCCTGGCTATTTATTTGCGCATATATGAATCGGCAGTCTTTACAGTGTTACAGAGAGAGAAAGAGGTACAAAATGCAGTGAGCGAGGTGGCGTCCCACCTAGTTGTATATGCTCATTCAGTGTTACCTGGCTTGTATTCCTCTCCTGTTTCCAAGTGTCGACTCGGCGTGGATGTCAGCTGACTCTGTCTCCAGTATCGTCTGCTGATTTTGCGCTTGGTGAAGTTTTGCCAGGGTCTTTCGTTCCAGAAACTTTAGATTTAGTTCAGAGGGGATTCTCTGCCAGCATGCCGGTACAAGGTATAACCCATACGCGTTTCGGGGACGTGGCCCCTTCCTCAGTGGTGACCTTGCTCTACTCCCCTCTTACTTTTATGTTCCAAATTAGATTGAAGTTTCAAAACAGGTGTGTCCAGATTGTAATGGCTTTCAGATGGGTGTAAAACCCGGATTTTCCTAATGTGACTCCCATTTTTCTTTTCTGCGGCTTTTTAGTGCGGCTTTTCCATCTCTGCTCATATTTTTCTTAGATAGTTTCCATAACTGTTCGTATAAGTTTCAAACACATACATATATTCACAACGTGCTAGTATGGTGATGTTAATAATGAATGCAGCTGTATATGTATGCATATGTCCAACTCTCATATGCGCTGGCATAATAAATGCAGACATATATGGTCCAAACTTCTTTAAAACACACTACAGGGTTATATACAGAGCAGTGAAGTCGCACTTATATTTCTTTCCATGTGTGTAAAAAAACAGCATGTGTGAAAAGGGCTGTATTTTGCAATGCGTTTTTCATGCCGGTTTTTTAGAAACATTGCGGTTAAAATTCTTTAAAAAGACTATACGATAAATAGGAAATAAGTTCACCTTAGATTATAAAAATACGTAAGCTTTATAGGATATATAAAATATAAATATATATGTACTAAAAACATACCTTTCATTATAAGCGATAGAAAAGTCTTTATATAGGATCCATACAAGAAGCAGTTCATAAAAACCCAAATAATTCCCAATCGGCATTTAACCCATTGGGTACAAGTGAACCAAAGTCAAAAATTAATTTTGATTCCAAGCTGGACATCTTTTTAACCAGATCTCCACCTCTCCAATCTGGTTCTACCTTTGCTAATGCTGTGTAAATCAAGCCAGTGGGATCTTTATTATGGTACATTTTAAAGTGTCTAGATACGGTATGATTTTCATATCCTCGGCGTATGTTGGCCACATGTTCGGATATTCTTTTTTTAAAAAGTCTCTTGGTGCGGCCAAAATATTGTTTATTACAAGGGCATGTTAATAAATAAATAACACCCTTGCTATTACAAGTGAGGAAAGTTTTTATTTCATGTAAGTAACCATTACTGTTGGAAATGACCTTCACTGTTTTTTTTGGGAAATTTGTTAGTTTACAATTAGGGCAAGAATTACATCTAAAAAAGCCTTCAAAGCAAAGCCAATGTTTGTTTCCCACTTGATTTAGTCTTTTAACTGTGGGGGCTATCTTTACACCTACATTTTCAGCGCGTGTGTATATTATTTTTGGTTTAGACGGTAACACAGGTCCTATGATCTTATCCTTTAACAGGAAGGGCCAGTGTTTCATAATGCTGGCTTCTACCTTCCTATATTGGGTATTATATGGTAATATTATTTGAAAACTTTCCTGTGACATCGCGCCAATGTGTGGTTCTGGCTATTTTTCAACAAAAAACTCTTTACGATCTAGATTTTTAACCCTATTGAATGCTTCTTCAATGCATTGATTTGGATAATTTTTATCCATAAACTGCTTTTTTAGTATCTTTGCCTCTTCTATAAATGTATCCTCTACTGTGCAATTCCTTTTAAGGCGTCGAAATTGACTGATTGGGGTATTCAGCAGCCACCTAGGGAGGTGGCAGCTGGAATGTAATATAAAATTATTTTTTGCCGTTGGTTTATGATATGTGCTACAAATAAATTTATCTTTATTAATATCAATATTTAAATCTAAAAATTCGATATGGGTTTTATTAATATTTGAAGTAAAATGGAGGTTCACGTTATTACAATTAATATCCGATATAAAAGTAGTCAATGCTAAATCCGATCCCCTCCAAATAAAAACAATATCTTCTATATATCGTTTCCAGAGCACCAGATCCGCCCCCAGTATGGGTGAGATATTCTCATCCTCCCAATCTGACATAAATAAATTTGCGTAACTGGGGGCGAATCTGGTGCCCATCGCGGTCCCAGACTTCTGTAAATAAAATTCCATATCGAACATAAAATAATTATGTTTAAGAATGAATTTTGCAGCTTCCAATATATATTCTATCTGTGTGGATTTATGTCTACCGCTTTTGTGTAATTGTGATGCCAGCGCTTTCAATCCTTGTTCATGTTTGATTGATGTATATAAGGACTGGACATCTAGCGTACCAAGTATCCAACTCTGATCTACTGTAAGTTTTTCTAGGATTTTTATTATTTGTGTAGTATCTTTTAGATAAAATTCTGTGTTTTTTACTATTGGTTGCAATTGGCGGTCGACATATTGCGAGAGATTTTCCGTCAGGGAATTAATCCCCGATATTATCGGGCGACCTGGAGGATTTATTTAACTTTTGTGCACCTTAGGTAAATAGTAAAAAACAGGAAGTCTGCATTGTGTGTTTAATATAAAATTCACCTCACTCTCTAATAAAATATTTGTACGTATACCTTTTTCACATAATTCAACTAACTGTGGATAAAATTAATTTATTGGGTCTTTAGTTAACTTAATATAGACCTCCATAACTGTTAGTTGTCTGTGACATTCGTTTTTATAGTCCTTCGTGTTTAATATTACTATTCCTCCGCCTTTATCCGCGGGTCGGATTGTGATTTCTTCATTCTTCTGAAATAATTTCATCGCTGCTATTTCTTGATTTGAAAGGTTTAGTCTGCTTCTGTTTTTATTTCCATCACTCATCAATCTAATATCACGTTCTACGTTTTTCCTGAATGTGTCTATTTCGGAGCTGATTTTATTCCTAGGATATTTGGTTGATCTAGCCTTCAATTCCGTATGGATATAATTTGATGTTATTTGAGAGCTACGATCAATGGGATTTTTTAGAAAATATTTTTTGAGGCATAATTTCCTCACAAATTTTTCGACTCCCACATACGTATCAAATTTGCTCAAGCCTGAACTTGGAGCAAATTTGAGCCCTTTATTTAATAGTGAAATTTCGGGTTGTGTCAATTGTATTTTACTTAAATTAATTATGGAATTTTGTGCTAGTGAATCTGTGTCTAATATCTGTGTTTGTATCTTTTTTCTTTTGGCCCTTCTTGTTTTTCTCTTCTTTCTTGATAGTTTTGTGACCAGTTGTGTGATCTGTCCGGTGTTCTGTGTGATCTCTCTGGTGTCCTGTTGTGTCTCCAATAGGAGTTGTGGTTGGGTGCTAAACTGTGTAGTGTCTCTCCTTGATCCCAGTCCTGCATTACTGGTTTGTTCCTCAGATTGTATGTATGCTGGACTGGGGGATTTGAATAGTCTGGGCGAGATGGCTTCCTGGGGGAGTGTTGTGCTCGGTGTCGCGTGTTCGGTGTTCGGTGATGGGGGGGAGTGTAATCTAAAAAAGGCTCTCTACCCAAAATTTCATATTTATTTGAGATTGGAATATTTGTGTCTACATTACTATCGTGCCAAGTTTTAGTTTTATCTTTTGCATCTTTATGATTCTCCTTATGTGTTTCTCTGTGATTGGTTTTTGTTCTGCCTTTTACGTATTTTGTGGGAGTTTCAGCTATTTCTACTGATGGAATATTTGCTCTATATTCCCTGTTTTCCAATTGTCTTTTACCATATTTTTTCATTTTTTTATCAATGATTTCTTGTTCTAATCTATCCATACCCTTACAGATCTTCTGTTGCCAAATGTTAAATTCTTCATTTTTGGGAAATGAATCTACTTTCCCTTTAATTACTAAAATTCTGCTGGATAGATCCTCCAATATTTGTGTCCTTCTTTTGATAATCAATTCTATTAATGCAATTGATTCTTTCTTCAATAGTTGATTCCATTCTATATCAAATGTCTTATCGCACAGATCCTGTGCTGGGGTCTTAGAAAGCTGCAGACCTTTGGGAATATTTCCACTTTTGATAAATTGAGTGAGAGATCTTATCTCCCACCGTTGTTTAAGCTGTTTCTGTAATAAGGTCTCCAACTCTCCAAAGACCCCAGACACTGAGTCTGTACAATTCTGTGTTGCATCAAAATTGAACGTATCTACTGTGTGCTTTTTTATCTCAATGTGGTTCCATATATCCATGTTGTCCGCTGGGGAGCTCATCAGAAAGGGTGGTTGCAAACAATACAGAGAAAAGTATCTGTGGATCACTCCAGCTGGACAATATGGAACAGGTGCTCTTGGTCTGAGTGGCCCACCCAGCCACTAAAGGAATTAGAAAACTTAAAATAGATAGACCAGGCACTCAGTATACGTAACCAACAAGCGAGATATTTATTATATAATCAATTTTGACTAAAATAGCATAAAATGACAGCACACAATATCAGCATATAAAAGTACAGTAATATCAATTAAACATAAAATAGCGGTAATAAATAGCAGTAATAAATAAATAACAGATATCAGCAAGTAGCAGCAGTGAATATGTCAGATGACAGTAGCGATTGTCTATATACGCCACAGATAATCCTTTTTAGCTGCAGCAGAGGATATAGCGCTAATTAAGGAGTCAGATAAGGAAAAAAGTTTTCTCAGTTGAGCTTTCCCGTATTCCGGGTCAAAGTGTTTTATAATCTTTGCAGTCCCGCTCCTGGCTATTTATTTGCGCATATATGAATCGCCAGTCTTTACAGTGTTACAGAGAGAGAAAGAGGTACAAAATGCAGTGAGCGAGGTGGCGTCCCACCTAGTTGTATATGCTCATTCAGTGTTACCTGGCTTGTATTCCTCTCCTGTTTCCAAGTGTCGACTCGGCGTGGATGTCAGCTGACTCTGTCTCCAGTATCGTCTGCTGATTTTGCGCTTGGTGAAGTTTTGCCAGGGTCTTTCGTTCCAGAAACTTTAGATTTAGTTCAGAGGGGATTCTCTGCCAGCATGCCGGTACAAGGTATAACCCATACGCGTTTCGGGGACGTGGCCCCTTCCTCAGTGGTGACCTTGCTCTACTCCCCTCTTACTTTTATGTTCCAAATTAGATTGAAGTTTCAAAACAGGTGTGTCCAGATTGTAATGGCTTTCAGATGGGTGTAAAACCGGATTTTCCTAATGTGACTCCCATTTTTCTTTTCTGCGGCTTTTTAGTGCGGCTTTTCCATCTATGCTTACATTTTTCTTAGATAGTTTCCATAACTGTTCGTATAAGTTTCAAACACATACATATATTCACAACGTGCTAGTATGGTGATGTTAATAATGAATGCAGCTGTATATGTATGCATATGTCCAACTCTCGTATGCGCTGGCATAATAAATGCAGACATATATGGTCCAAACTTCTTTAAAACACACTACAGGGTTATATACAGAGCAGTGAAGTCGCACTTATATTTCTTTGCATGTGTGTAAAAAAACAGCATGTGTGAAAAGGGCTGTATTTTGCAATGCGTTTTTCATGCCGGTTTTTTAGAAACATTGCGGTTAAAATTCTTTAAAAAGACTATACGATAAATAGGAAATAAGTTCACCTTAGATTATAAAAATACGTAAGCTTTATAGGATATATAAAATATAAATATATATGTACTAAAAACATCCCTTTCATTATAAGCGATAGAAAAGTCTTTATATAGGATCCATACAAGAAGCAGTTCATAAAAACCCAAATAATTCCCAATCGGCATTTAACCCATTGGGTACAAGTGAACCAAAGTCAAAAATTAATTTTGATTCCAATCTGGACATCTTTTTAACCAGATCTCCACCTCTCCAATCTGGTTCTACCTTCGCTAATGCTGTGTAAATCAAGCCAGTGGGATCTTTATTATGGTACATTTTAAAGTGTCTAGATACGGTATGATTTTCATATCCTCGGCGTATGTTGGCCACATGTTCGGATATTCTTTTTTTAAAAAGTCTCTTGGTGCGGCCAACATATTGTTTATTACAAGGGCATGTTAATAAATAAATAACACCCTTGCTATTACAAGTGAGGAAAGTTTTTATTTCATGTAAGTAACCATTACTGTTGGAAATGACCTTCACTGTTTTTTTTGGGAAATTTGTTAGTTTACAATTAGGGCAAGAATTACATCTAAAAAAGCCTTCAAAGCAAAGCCAATGTTTGTTTCCCACTTGATTTAGTCTTTTAACTGTGGGGGCTATCTTTACACCTACATTTTCAGCGCGTGTGTATATTATTTTTGGTTTAGACGGTAACACAGGTCCTATGATCTTATCCTTTAACAGGAAGGGCCAGTGTTTCATAATGCTGGCTTCTACCTTCCTATATTGGGTATTATATGGTAATATTATTTGAAAACTTTCCTGTGACATCGCGCCAATGTGTGGTTCTGCCTCTTTTTCAACAAAAAACTCTTTACGATCTAGATTTTTAACCCTATTGAATGTTTCTTCAATGCATTGATTTGGATAATTTTTATCCATAAACTGCTTTTTTAGTATCTTTGCCTCTTCTATAAATGTATCCTCTACTGTGCAATTCCTTTTAAGGCGTCGAAATTGACTGATTGGGGTATTCAGCAGCCACCTAGGGAGGTGGCAGCTGGAATGTAATATAAAATTATTTTTTGCCGTTGGTTTATGATATGTGCTACAAATAAATTTATCTTTATTAATATTAATATTTAAATCTAAAAATTCGATATGGGTTTTATTAATATTTGAAGTAAAATGGAGGTTCACGTTATTACAATTAATATCCGATATAAAAGTAGTCAATGCTAAATCCGATCCCCTCCAAATAAAAACAATATCGTCTATATATCGTTTCCAGAGCACCAGATCCGCCCCCAGTATAAAGCTTATGTATTTTTATAATCTAAGGTGAACTTATTTCCTATTTATCGTAAAGAATTTTAACCGCAATGTTTCTAAAAAACCGGCATGAAAAACGCATTGCAAAATACAGCCCTTTTCACACATGCTGTTTTTTTTACACACATGGAAAGAAATATAAGTGCGACTTCACTGCTCTGTATATAACCCTGTAGTGTGTTTTAAAGAAGTTTGGACCATATATGTCTGCATTTATTATGCCAGCGCATATGAGAGTTGGACATATGCATACATATACAGCTGCATTCATTATTAACATCACCATACTAGCACGTTGTGAATATATGTATGTGTTTGAAACTTATACGAACAGTTATGGAAACTATCTAAGAAAAATATGAGCAGAGATGGAAAAGCCGCACTAAAAAGCCGCAGAAAAGAAAAATGGGAGTCACATTAGGAAAATCCGGGTTTTACACCCATCTGAAAGCCATTACAATCTGGACACACCTGTTTTGAAACTTCAATCTAATTTGGAACATAAAAGTAAGAGGGGAGTAGAGCAAGGTCACCACTGAGGAAGGGGCCACGTCCCCGAAACGCGTATGGGTTATACCTTGTACCGGCATGCTGGCAGAGAATCCCCTCTGAACTAAATCTAAAGTTTCTGGAACGAAAGACCCTGGCAAAACTTCACCAAGCGCAAAATCAGCAGACGATACTGGAGACAGAGTCAGCTGACATCCACGCCGAGTCGACACTTGGAAACAGGAGAGGAATACAAGCCAGGTAACACTGAATGAGCATATACAACTAGGTGGGACGCCACCTCGCTCACTGCATTTTGTACCTCTTTCTCTCTCTGTAACACTGTAAAGACTGGCGATTCATATATGCGCAAATAAATAGCCAGGAGCGGGACTGCAAAGATTATAAAACACTTTGACCCGGAATACGGGAAAGCTCAACTGAGAAAACTTTTTTCCTTATCTGACTCCTTAATTAGCGCTATATCCTCTGCTGCAGCTAAAAAGGATTATCTGTGGTGTATATAGATAATCGCTACTGTCATCTGACATATTCACTGCTGCTACTTGCTGATATCTGTTATTTATTTATTACTGCTATTTATTACCGCTATTTTATGTTTAATTGATATTACTGTACTTTTATATGCTGATATTGTGTGCTGTCATTTTATGCTATTTTAGTCAAAATTGATTATATAATAAATATCTCGCTTGTTGGTTACGTATACTGAGTGCCTGGTCTATCTATTTTAAGTTTTCTAATTCCTTTAGTGGCTGGGTGGGCCACTCAGACCAAGAGCACCTGTTCCATATTGTCCAGCTGGAGTGATCCACAGATACTTTTCTCTGTATTGTTTGCAACCACCCTTTCTGATGAGCTCCCCAGCGGACAACATGGATATATGGAACCACATTGAGATAAAAAAGCACACAGTAGATACGTTCAATTTTGATGCAACACAGAATTGTACAGACTCAGTGTCTGGGGTCTTTGGAGAGTTGGAGACCTTATTACAGAAACAGCTTAAACAACGGTGGGAGATAAGATCTCTCACTCAATTTATCAAAAGTGGAAATATTCCCAAAGGTCTGCAGCTTTCTAAGACCCCAGCACAGGATCTGTGCGATGAGACATTTGATATAGGATGGAATCAACTATTGAAGAAAGAATCAATTGCATTAATAGAATTGATTATCAAAAGAAGGACACAAATATTGGAGGATCTATCCAGCAGAATTTTAGTAATTAAAGGGAAAGTAGATTCATTTCCCAAAAATGAAGAATTTAACATTTGGCAACAGAAGATCTGTAAGGGTATGGATAGATTAGAACAAGAAATCATTGATAAAAAAATGAAAAAATATGGTAAAAGACAATTGGAAAACAGGGAATATAGAGCAAATATTCCATCAGTAGAAATAGCTGAAACTCCCACAAAATACGTAAAAGGCAGAACAAAAACCAATCACAGAGAAACACATAAGGAGAATCATAAAGATGCAAGAGATAAAACTAAAACTTGGCACGATAGTAATGTAGACACAAATATTCCAATCTCAAATAAATATGAAATTTTGGGTAGAGAGCCTTTTTTAGATTACACTCCCCCCCATCACCGAACACCGAACACGCGACACCGAGCACAACACTCCCCCAGGAAGCCATCTCGCCCAGACCATTCAAATCCCCCAGTCCAGCATACATACAATCTGAGGAACAAACCAGTAATGCAGGACTGGGATCAAGGAGAGACACTACACAGTTTAGCACCCAACCACAACTCCTATTGGAGACACAACAGGACACCAGAGAGATCACACAGAACACCGGACAGATCACACAACTGGTCACAAAACTATCAAGAAAGAAGAGAAAAACAAGAAGGGCCAAAAGAAAAAAGATACAAACACAGATATTAGACACAGATTCACTAGCACAAAATTCCATAATTAACCACCTCAGCCCCCAGTGCTTAAACACCCTGAAAGACCAGGCCACTTTTTACACTTCTGACCTACACTACTTTCACCATTTATTGCTCGGTCATGCAACTTACCACCCAAATGAATTTTACCTCCTTTTCTTCTCACTAATAGAGCTTTCATTTGGTGGTATTTCATTGCTGCTGACATTTTTACTTTTTTTGTTATTAATCGAAATTTAACGATTTTTTTGCAAAAAAATGACATTTTTCACTTTCAGTTGTAAAATTTTGCAAAAAAAATGACATCCATATATAAATTTTGCTCTAAATTTATTGTTCTACATGTCTTTGATAAAAAAAAAATGTTTGGGTAAAAAAAAAATGGTTTGGGTAAAAGTTATAGCGTTTACAAACTATGGTACAAAAATGTGAATTTCCGCTTTTTGAAGCAGCTCTGACTTTCTGAGCACCTGTCATGTTTCCTGAGGTTCTACAATGCCCAGACAGTACAAACACCCCACAAATGACCCCATTTCGGAAAGTACACACCCTAAGGTATTCGCTGATGGGCATAGTGAGTTCATAGAACTTTTTATTTTTTGTCACAAGTTAGCGGAAAATGATGATTTTTTATTTTTATTTTTTTTTTCTTACAAAGTCTCATATTCCACTAACTTGTGACAAAAAATAAAAACTTCCATGAACTCACTATGCCCATCACGAAATACCTTGGGGTCTCTTCTTTCCAAAATGGGGTCACTTGTGGGGTAGTTATACTGCCCTGGCATTCTAGGGGCCCAAATGTGTGGTAAGGAGTTTGAAATCAAATTCTGTAAAAACTGACCAGTGAAATCCGAAAGGTGCTCTTTGGAATGTGGGCCCCTTTGCCCACCTAGGCTGCAAAAAAGTGTCACACATCTGGTATCTCCGTATTCAGTAGAAGTTGGGGAATGTGTTTTGGGGTGTCATTTTACATATACCCATGCTGGGTGAGATAAATATCTTGGTCAAATGCCAACTTTGTATAAAAAAATGGGAAAAGTTGTCTTTTGCCAAGATATTTCTCTCACCCAGCATGGGTATATGTAAAATGACACCCCAAAACACATTCCCCAACTTCTCCTGAATACGGAGATACCAGATGTGTGACACTTTTTTGCAGCCTAGGTGGGCAAAGGGGCCCATATTCCAAAGAGCACCTTTCGGATTTCACTCGTCATTTTTTACAGAATTTGATTTCAAACTCCTTACCACACATTTGGGCCCCTAGAATGCCAGGGCAGTATAACTACCCCACAAGTGACCCCATTTTGGAAAGAAGAGACCCCAAGGTATTCGCTGATGGGCATAGTGAGTTCATGGAAGTTTTTATTTTTTGTCACAAGTTAGTGGAATATGAGACTTTGTATGAAAAAAAAAAAAAAAAAAAAAAATCATCATTTTCCACTAACTTGTGACAAAAAATAAAAAATTCTAGGAACTCGCCATGCCCCTCACGGAATACCTTGGGGTGTCTTCTTTCCAAAATGGGGTCACTTGTGGGGTAGTTATACTGCCCTGGCATTTTCCAGGGGCCCTAATGTGTGGTAAGTAGGTAAATGACCAGTGAAATCCGAAAGGTGCTCTTTGGAATATGGGCCCCTTTGCCCACCTAGGCTGCAAAAAAGTGTCACACATCTGGTATCTCCGTACTCGGGAGAAGTTGGGGAATGTGTTTTGGGGTGTCTTTTTACATATACCCATGCTGGGTGAGAGAAATATCTTGGCAAAAGACAACTTTTCCCATTTTTTTATACAAAGTTGGCATTTGACCAAGATATTTCTCTCACCCAGCATGGGTATATGTAAAATGACACCCCAAAACACATTCCCCACCTTCTCCTGAGTACGGAGATACCAGATGTGTGACACTTTTTTGCAGCCTAGGTGGGCAAAGGGGCCCATATTCCAAAGAGCACCTTTCGGATTTCACTCGTCATTTTTTACAGAATTTGATTTCAAACTCCTTACCACACATTTGGGCCCCTAAAATACCAGGGCATTATACCTACCCCACAAGTGACCCCATTTTGGAAAGAATAGACCCCAAGGTATTCGCTGATGGGCATAGTGAGTTCATGGAAGTTTTTATTTTTTGTCACAAGTTAGTGGAATATGAGACTTTGTATGAAAAAAAAAAAAAAAAAAAAAATCATCATTTTCCACTAACTTGTGACAAAAAATAAAAAATTCTAGGAACTCGCCATGCCCCTCACGGAATACCTTGGGGTGTCTTCTTTCCAAAATGGGGTCACTTGTGGGGTAGTTATACTGCCCTGGCATTTTCCAGGGGCCCTAATGTGTGGTAAGTAGGTAAATGACCAGTGAAATCAGAAAGGTGCTCTTTGGAATATGGGCCCCTTTGCCCACCTAGGCTGCAAAAAAGTGTCACACATCTGGTATCTCCGTACTCGGGAGAAGTTGGGGAATGTGTTTTGGGGTGTCTTTTTACATATACCCATGCTGGGTGAGAGAAATATCTTGGCAAAAGACAACTTTTCCCATTTTTTTATACAAAGTTGGCATTTGACCAAGATATTTATCTCACCCAGCATGGGTATATGTAAAATGACACCCCAAAACACATTCCCCAACTTCTCCTGAGTACGGCGATACCAGATGTGTGACACTTTTTTGCAGCCTAGATGCGCAAAGGGGCCCAAATTCCTTTTAGGAGGGCATTTTTAGACATTTGGATACCAGACTTCTTCTCACGCTTTGGGGCCCCTAGAATGCCAGGGCAGTATAAATACCCCACATGTGACCCCATTTTGGAAAGAAGACACCCCAAGGTATTCAATGAGGGGCATGGCGAGTTCATAGAAATTTTTTTTTTTTGGCACAAGTTAGCGGAAATTGATATTTTTTATTTTTTTCTCACAAAGTCTCCCGTTCCGCTAACTTGGGACAAAAATTTCAATCTTTCATGGACTCAATATGCCCCTCACTGAATACCTGGGGGTGTCTTCTTTCCGAAATGGGGTCACATGTGGGGTATTTATACTGCCCTGGCATTCTAGGGGCCCTAAAGCGTGAGAAGAAGTCTGGAATATAAATGTCTAAAAAATTTTACGCATTTGGATTCCGTGAGGGGTATGGTGAGTTCATGTCAAATTTTATTTTTTGTCACAAGTTAGTGGAATATGAGACTTTGTAAGAAAAAAAAATAATAATTCCGCTAACTTGGGCCAAAAAAATGTCTGAATGGAGCCTTACAGGGGGGTGATCAATGACAGGGGGGTGATCAATGACAGGGGGGGTGATCAATGACAGGGGGGGTGATCAATGACAGGGGGGGTGATCAATGACAGGGGGGGTGATCAATGACAGGGGTGGTGATCAATGACAGGGGGGTGATCAGGGAGTCTATATGGGGTGATAACCACAGTCATTGATCACGCCCGTGTAAGGCTTCATTCAGACGTCCGGATGCGTTTTGCGGATCCGATCCATCTATCAGTGGATCCGTAAAAATCATGCGGACGTCTGAATGGAGCTTTACAGGGGGGTGATCAATGACAGGGGGGTAATCAATGACAGGGGGGTGATCAGGGAGTCTATATGGGGTGATCACCACAGTCATTGATCATGCCCCTGTAAGGCTTCATTCAGACGTCCGGATGCGTTTTGCGGATCCGATCCATCTATCAGTGGATCCGTAAAAATCATGCGGACATCTGAATGGAGCTTTACAGGGGGGTGATCAATGACAGGGGGGTAATCAATGACAGGGGGGTGATCAGGGAGTCTATATGGGGTGATCACCACAGTCATTGATCATGCCCCTGTAAGGCTTCATTCAGACGTCCGGATGCGTTTTGCGGATCCGATCCATCTATCAGTGGATCCGTAAAAATCATGCGGACGTCTGAATGGAGCTTTACAGGGGGGTGATCAATGACAGGGGGGTAATCAATGACAGGGGGGTGATCAGGGAGTCTATATGGGGTGATCACCACAGTCATTGATCATGCCCCTGTAAGGCTTCATTCAGACGTCCGGATGCGTTTTGCGGATCCGATCCATCTATCAGTGGATCCGTAAAAATCATGCGGACATCTGAATGGAGCTTTACAGGGGGGTGATCAATGACAGGGGGGTAATCAATGACAGGGGGGTGATCAGGGAGTCTATATGGGGTGATCACCACAGTCATTGATCATGCCCCTGTAAGGCTTCATTCAGACGTCCGGATGCGTTTTGCGGATCCGATCCATCTATCAGTGGATCCGTAAAAATCATGCGGACGTCTGAATGGAGCTTTACAGGGGGGTAATCAATGACAGGGGGGTGATCAATGACAGGGGGGTGATCAGGGAGTCTATATGGGGTGATAACCACAGTCATTGATCATGCCCCTGTAAGGCTTCATTCAGACGTCCGGATGCGTTTTGCGGATCCGATCCATCTATCAGTGGATCCGTAAAAATCATGCGGACATCTGAATGGAGCTTTACAGGGGGGTGATCAGGGAGTCTATATGGGGTGATCACCACAGTCATTGATCATGCCCCTGTAAGGCTTCATTCAGACGTCCGGATGCGTTTTGCGGATCCGATCCATCTATCAGTGGATCCGTAAAAATCATGCGGACATCTGAATGGAGCTTTACAGGGGGTTGATCAATGACAGGGGGGTAATCAATGACAGGGGGGTGATCAGGGAGTCTATATGGGGTGATCAGGGGTGATCAGGGGCTAATAAGGGGTTAATAAGTGACGGGGGGGGGTGTAGTGTAGTGTAGTGGTGCTTGGTGGGACTTTACTGAGCTACCTGTGTCCTCTGGTGGTCGATCCAAACAAATGGGACCACCAGAGGACCAGGTAGCAGGTATATTAGACGCTGTTATCAAAACAGCGTCTAATATACCTGTTAGGGGTTAAAAAAAACACATCTCCAGCCTGCCAGCGAACGATCGCCGCTGGCAGGCTGGAGATCAACTCTCTTACCTTCCGTTCCTGTGAGCGCGCGCGCCTGTGTGCGCGCGTTCACAGGAAATCTCGCGTCTCGCGAGAGGACGCGTATATGCGTCCAGGAGGAATGAATCAACCACCTCCAGGACGCGTCTGTGCGTACAGCGGTCCGGAGGTGGTTAATTTATGTAAAATACAATTGACACAACCCCAAATTTCACTATTAAATAAAGGGCTCAAATTTGCTCCAAGTTCAGGCTTGAGCAAATTTGATACGTATGTGGGAGTCGAAAAATTTGTGAGGAAATTATGCCTCAAAAAATATTTTCTAAAAAATCCCATTGATCGTAGCTCTCAAATAACATCAAATTATATCCATACGGAATTGAAGGCTAGATCAACCAAATATCCTAGGAATGAAATCAGCTCCGAAATAGACACATTCAGGAAAAATGTAGAACGTGATATTAGATTGATGAGTGATGGAAATAAAAACAGAAGCAGACTAAACCTTTCAAATCAAGAAATAGCAGCGATGAAATTATTTCAGAAGAATGAAGAAATCACAATCCGACCCGCGGATAAAGGCGGAGGAATAGTAATATTAAACACGGAGGACTATAAAAACGAATGTCACAGACAACTAACAGATATGGAGGTCTATATTAAGTTAACTAAAGACCCAATAAATGAATTTTATCCACAGTAAGGCCTCCTGCACACGACAGTATTTTTTTTACGGTCCGCAAAATGGGGTTCCGTTGGTCCGTGATCCGTGACCGTTTTTTCGTCCGTGGGTCTTCCTTGATTTTTGGAGGATCCACAGACATGAAAAATGAAAAAAAAATCTAAGTCAAGTTTGCCATTGAAATGATAGGAAAAAACGGACACGGATCACGGACACGGATCACGGACACGGATCACAATCTTGTGTGCATCCGTGATTTTTCACGGACCCATTGACTTGAATGGGTCCGTGAACCGTTGGCCGTGAAAAAAATAGGACAGGTCATATTTTTTTCACGGCCAGGAAACACGGATCACGGATGCGGCTGCAAAACGGTGCATTTTCCGATTTTTCCACGGACCCATTGAAAGTCAATGGGTCCGCGAAAAAAAACGGAAAACGGCACAACGGCCACGGGTGCACACAACGGTCGTGTGCAGGAGGCCTTAGTTGAATTATGTGAAAAAGGTATACGTACAAATATTTTATTAGAGAGTGAGGTGAATTTTATATTAAACACACAATGCAGACTTCCTGTTTTTTACTATTTACCTAAGGTGCACAAAAGTTTAATAAATCCTCCAGGTCGCCCGATAATATCGGGGATTAATTCCCTGACGGCAAATCTCTCGCAATATGTCGACCGCCAATTGCAACCAATAGTAAAAAAACACAGAATTGTATCTAAAAGATACTACACAAATAATAAAAATCCTAGAAAAACTTACAGTAGATCAGAGTTGGATACTTGGTACGCTAGATGTCCAGTCCTTATATACAGCAATTAAACATGAACAAGGATTGAAAGCGCTGGCATCACAATTACACAAAAGTGGTAGACATAAATCCACACAGATAGAATATATATTGGAAGCTGCAAAATTCATTCTTAAACATAATTATTTTATGTTCGATATGGAATTTTATTTACAGAAGTCTGGGACCGCGATGGGCACCAGATTCACCCCCAGTTACGCAAATTTATTTATGTCAGATTGGGAGGATGAGAATATCTCACCCATACTGGGGGCGGATCTGGTGCTCTGGAAACGATATATAGACGATATTGTTTTTATTTGGAGGGGATCGGATTTAGCATTGACTACTTTTATATCGGATATTAATTGTAATAACGTGAACCTCCATTTTACTTCAAATATTAATAAAACCCATATCGAATTTTTAGATTTAAATATTGATATTAATAAAGATAAATTTATTTGTAGCACATATCATAAACCAACGGCAAAAAATAATTTTATATTACATTCCAGCTGCCACCTCCCTAGGTGGCTGCTGAATACCCCAATCAGTCAATTTCGACGCCTTAAAAGGAATTGCACAGTAGAGGATACATTTATAGAAGAGGCAAAGATACTAAAAAAGCAGTTTATGGATAAAAATTATCCAAATCAATGCATTGAAGAAACATTCAATAGGGTTAAAAATCTAGATCGTAAAGAGTTTTTTGTTGAAAAAGAGCCAGAACCACACATTGGCGCGATGTCACAGGAAAGTTTTCAAATAATATTACCATATAATACCCAATATAGGAAGGTAGAAGCCAGCATTATGAAACACTGGCCCTTCCTGTTAAAGGATAAGATCATAGGACCTGTGTTACCGTCTAAACCAAAAATAATATACACACGCGCTGAAAATGTAGGTGTAAAGATAGCCCCCACAGTTAAAAGACTAAATCAAGTGGGAAACAAACATTGGCTTTGCTTTGAAGGCTTTTTTAGATGTAATTCTTGCCCTAATTGTAAACTAACAAATTTCCCAAAAAAAACAGTGAAGGTCATTTCCAACAGTAATGGTTACTTACATGAAATAAAAACTTTCCTCACTTGTAATAGCAAGGGTGTTATTTATTTATTAACATGCCCTTGTAATAAACAATATGTTGGCCGCACCAAGAGACTTTTTAAAAAAAGAATATCCGAACATGTGGCCAACATACGCCGAGGATATGAAAATCATACCGTATCTAGACACTTTAAAATGTACCATAATAAATATCCCACTGGCTTGATTTACACAGCATTAGCGAAGGTAGAACCAGATTGGAGAGGTGGAGATCTGGTTAAAAAGATGTCCAGATTGGAATCAAAATTAATTTTTGACTTTGGTTCACTTGTACCCAATGGGTTAAATGCCGATTGGGAATTATTTGGGTTTTTATGAACTGCTTCTTGTATGGATCCTATATAAAGACTTTTCTATCGCTTATAATGAAAGGGATGTTTTTAGTACATATATATTTATATTTTATATATCCTATAAAGCTTACGTATTTTTATAATCTAAGGTGAACTTATTTCCTATTTATCGTATAGTCTTTTTAAAGAATTTTAACCGCAATGTTTCTAAAAAACCGGCATGAAAAATGCATTGCAAAATACAGCCCTTTTCACACATGCTGTTTTTTTACACACATGCAAAGAAATATAAGTGCGACTTCACTGCTCTGTATATAACCCTGTAGTGTGTTTTAAAGAAGTTTGGACCATATATGTCTGCATTTATTATGCCAGCGCATATGAGAGTTGGACATATGCATACATATACAGCTGCATTCATTATTAACATCACCATACTAGCACGTTGTGAATATATGTATGTGTTTGAAACTTATACGAACAGTTATGGAAACTATCTAAGAAAAATATAAGCAGAGATGGAAAAGCCGCACTAAAAAGCCGCAGAAAAGAAAAATGGGAGTCACATTAGGAAAATCCGGGTTTTACACCCATCTGAAAGCCATTACAATCTGGACACACCTGTTTTGAAACTTCAATCTAATTTGGAACATAAAAGTAAGAGGGGAGTAGAGCAAGGTCACCACTGAGGAAGGGGCCACGTCCCCGAAACGCGTATGGGTTATACCTTGTACCGGCATGCTGGTAGAGAATCCCCTCTGAACTAAATCTAAAGTTTCTGGAACGAAAGACCCTGGCAAAACTTCACCAAGCGCAAAATCAGCAGACGATACTGGAGACAGAGTCAGCTGACATCCACGCCGAGTCGACACTTGGAAACAGGAGAGGAATACAAGCCAGGTAACACTGAATGAGCATATACTACTAGGTGGGACGCCACCTCGCTCACTGCATTTTGTACCTCTTTCTCTCTCTGTAACACTGTAAAGACTGGCGATTCATATATGCGCAAATAAATAGCCAGGAGCGGGACTGCAAAGATTATAAAACACTTTGACCCGGAATACGGGAAAGCTCAACTGAGAAAACTTTTTTCCTTATCTGACTCCTTAATTAGCGCTATATCCTCTGCTGCAGCTAAAAAGGATTATCTGTGGCGTATATAGACAATCGCTACTGTCATCTGACATATTCACTGCTGCTACTTGCTGATATCTGTTATTTATTTATTACTGCTATTTATTACCGCTATTTTATGTTTAATTGATATTACTGTACTTTTATATGCTGATATTGTGTGCTGTCATTTTATGCTATTTTAGTCAAAATTGATTATATAATAAATATCTCGCTTGTTGGTTACAGATACTGAGTGCCTGGTCTATCTATTTTAAGTTTTCTGGTCACTATAATGGTTGAAAGATTGGGATGGGGAGGGAGGGAGAGGGTGGGGTTACAGGAGGGTTGGGGGAGGGGTCTTGTATTGTATTGTAATGTTTACTTTAACTTGCTATAAAATCAATAAAAATGATTTGATAAAAAAAAAGAATGTATTTATATTTATATATTTTTTTATCAATAATAAGGTAGTGTCACGAGTTGGAGGTCCCAGGAGAGACCACCGCGTCGTCAAGCAATAAACAAACGGAAATCAGGTACAGACACACAAACAGGGAAGGCAGCACAGACAAAACATGAGCTCTATGTACCGTCAACACAGTGGGAGAAAACCCCCACTGCGCCACTGTCTAGTAATACTCCAGAGGGGCGTGACTAAGCAACTCCTGGTATTCACTAGGGCAGTGGGGTAGCGTGGAGACGCTAAAAAGGACCACAGAGAGGCGCCAAAACCCTAGTATTTGGGGTTATAATGTATATAACCAAGGAAAATTTGAGTTATTAAATACACATAAATGTGGTGGCGATATTTTCACACTCACCGATTGTTGTGATTCTCACGGTAAAATCGTATATGGTATGCAGTTAAGCAGATAGGGTATAAGGTAAATGTAAAATATTATACAAATATAAAATCAAGGTATAAAATCAAATGAAAAAATTTCAGTGACTCACTTCACCCAGGAGGGTAATGTGGGATAAAGCACATAACACCCACATCACACCTCCTGCGCCTGGATCGCCAGTAGAGCCTCACGGATGAACAATGATCACTCAGGAATTCTTGTTCATTCTTGTCCATTCTTTAAATGGTACATGCTCCTGATGAAGGGGACCCATTAAGAGGCCCCGAAACGCGTCGAGCTACTCACTCCCCCACCCTGGCTTTGGAATAAAAGAATTTAAAGAATGAACAAGAATTCCTGAGTGATCATTGTTCATCCGTGAGACTCTACTGGCGATCCAGGCGCAGGAGGTGTGATGTGGGTGTTATGTGCTTTATCCCACATTACCCTCCTGGGTGAAGTGAGTCACTGAAATTTTTTCATTTGATTTTATACCTTGATTTTATATTTGTATAATATTTTACATTTACCTTATACCCTATCTGCTTAACTGCATACCATATACGATTTTACCGTGAGAATCACAACAATCGGTGAGTGTGAAAATATCGCCACCACATTTATGTGTATTTAATAACTCAAATTTTCTTTGGTTATATACATTATAACCCCAAATACTAGGGTTTTGGCGCCTCTCTGTGGTCCTTTTTAGCGTCTCCACGCTACCCCACTGTCTTCTTCCCGATCACCCACCTTGAGGGCATCAGGGTGGGTCGAGACCACTGGCAGCCTGCCTTTCCGTGCTCTACCATCATTCCCAATATATATATATTAGTTCCAAAAATTCAGGTATAAACATACCATACATATATAATTTTTGCCCTACCTTTGGCGCCCTGCTAAGTTATCCCTGGACCATCGCCTTGAAAGGCCCAGTGACTAACCCTCTTTTTTCTTCCCCTGTCTCTGACATTCACTAGGGCCCCAGATGGTAGGGTTAGACTTTGCAGCAGGAAGTTGCCAGGGTCCACTCGGGAGCGTGAACTAGATAGTGACAGCAGGAACGAATGGACAACAGGTACCAGAAGGTACCGATGGCACATAGGCATACATAACATAAACAGGCAAATACAAAACAGGGCAACGAATAACACAAGCAGAGGTACATCGCAAGGAAACAGGAGTGACAATGAGCAGAGAAGGACTTGCTCCACCAGTGGGATACTGCGTGGCCTTGCGCATAGCACTCTGCAGCTAGGGGCGATGCAGCAAGGGCTTGCTGAACCGAGACATATGAATACACACAAGGTAACTAAAAATACAAGCAGGAGTTCACGCCAGGGAGCAGGAGTGGCAATGGGCAGAGAAGGACTTGCTCCACCAGTAGTAAACTGCATGGCCTTGCGCATGCCACTCTGCTGCAAAGAAAGGTGCAGCAAGGGCTTGCTGAACACAGACATATGAATATACACAAAGTAACTAAAACATAACTGGCAGAACAGATAACAGAAAGACAGGAAAGAGGACGGGAAAGAGGACGTCAATGAACAAGTAGGGAAACCCACAGAGCACCGACAGACACGGATCTCATGGGTCAGCAGCATGGGAGAGAGAGTACAAACCAGGAGCAGGACAGGACAAGACAACACACACCAGGAGAGCTGACACAGAACTGAGGAAACCTCAGCCTTATATACAGGTTCCATGGATGCAGCAGAGAAGCCACACCCATAGAGCAGACAGAGAGGATTAACTCCTAATAGACACACAGGGGAGTTAACCCATAAAGAACCACAAATGACACACAGGAACGGAGCTGCAGCGAGAGCATAGACAGAAGGTCACAGCCAGAGGTAATGACTGTGACAGGTAGCTATATATATATATACAGTTGCAAGAAAAATTATGTGAACCCTTTGGAATGATATGGATTTCTGCACAAATTGGTCATAAAATGTGATCTGATCTTAATCTAAGTCACAACAATCGACAATCACAGTCTGCTTAAACTAATAACACACAAAGAATTAAATGTTACCATGTTTTTATTGAACACACCATGCAAACATTCACAATGCAGGTGGAAAAAGTATATGAACCCCTAGACTAATGACATCTCCAAGAGCTAATTGGAGTGAGGTGTCAGCCAACTGGAGTCCAATCAATGAGATGAGATTGGAGGTGTTGGTTACAGCTGCCCTGCCCTATAAAAAACAAACACCAGTTCTGGGTTTGCTTTTCACAAGAAGCATTGCCTGATGTGAATGATGCCTTGCACAAAAGAGCTCTCAGAAGACCTACAATTAAGAATTGTTGACTTGCATAAAGCTGGAAAGGGTTATAAGTATCTCTAAAATCCTTTCTGTTCATCACTCCACGGTAAGACAAATTGTCTATAAATGGAGAAAGTTCAGCACTGCTGCTACTCTTTCTAGGAGTGGCCGTCCTGTAAAGATGACTGCAAGAACACAGCGCAGACTGCTCAATGAGGTGAAGAAGAATCCTAGAGTGTCAGCTAAAGACTTACAAAAGTCTCTGGCATATGCTAACATCCCTGTTAGCGAATCTACGATACGTAAAACACTAAACAAGAATGGATTTCATGGGAGGATACCACAGAGGAAGCCACTGCTGTCCAAAAAAAACATTGCTGCACGTTTACAGTTTGCACAAGAGCACCTGGTTGTTCCACAGCAGTACTGGCAAAATATTCTGTGGACAGATGAAACCAAAGTTGAGTTGGGAAGAAACACACAACACTATGTGTGGAGAGAAAGAAGCACAGCACACCAACATCAAAACCTCATCCCAACTGTGAAGTATGGTGGTGGGGGCATCATGGTTTGGGGCTGCTTTGCTGCATCAGGGCCTGGACAGATTGCTATCATCGAAGGAAAAATTTATTCCCAAGTTTATCAAGACATTTTGCAGGAGAACGTAAGGCCATCTGTCCACCAGCTGAAGCTCAACAGAAGATGGGTGTTGCAACAGGACAACGACCCAAAGCATAGAAGTAAATCAACAACAGAATGGCTTAAACAGAAGAAAATACGCCTTCTGGAGTGGCCCAGTCAGAGTCCTGACCTCAACCCGTTTGAGATGCTGTGGCATGACCTCAAGAAAGCAATTCATACCAGACATCCCAAGAATATTGCTGAACTGAAACAGTTCTGTAAAGATGAATGGACAAGAATTACTCCTGACCGTTGTGCACGTCTGATCTGCAACTACGGTAAACGTTTGGTTGAAGTTATTGCTGCCAAAGGAGGTTCAACCAGTTATTAAATCCAAGGGTTCACATACTTTATCCACCTGCACTGTGAATGTTTACATGGTGTGTTCAATAAAAACATGGTAACATTGAATTCTTTGAGTTATCAGTTTAAGCAGACTGTGATTGTCTATTGTTGTGACTTGGATTAAGATCAGATCACATTTTATGACCAATTTGTGCAGAAATCCATATAATTCCAAAGGGTTCACTTACTTTTTCTTGCAACTGTATATATATAGTCTGTTTTAATAAATCTGCCATTGTTATATGCCTTTTCAGTATATTTATACATGTGCAATTTATTGCACTGATTATGCCGAGGCCACGCTCTTCCCTGATTGGGGACAGGTGTGGATGCGGTATATAGAGTGCATGTTCTTTGACCTTGGTTGTGTCATGAGGAAGGACCAATATTGATTACGGTCTGAAACGCGTAACACAGTGTACCTGTATGGAATATTTTTAACCGCTTCAATAAAGATTTATACCTTGTTTATCTGGAGCTGGACCGCCTAGTTTTTCAAGTTTCCCTTATAGCGCACCCAGACGCTATGTCCTGGCTCAAGACAAGGATATGCAGGTGAGAGCTGCCTATGTTTGTTTCAGGATTGTAATGATGTCACAAATGGTTGGAGAACTCTATCGATATATACACCACAACCCACACCTGAAACAATACTTGTTTATCATATATTGAGGAAGGTACCCTTCCTTTGTTTTTTTCTTAATTTTTGTCTTTGACCAATTGCCATAAATGGAGATATATTTATTACCTGTTCTCGTCTAGTTCCTCCTGACATGCTTTGTATGATCATCCATTAAGGGATTGCCATAGTGATATATTTTGTATGTAGCTATGGCTATGTCTCTTTTAGAATGGGGGCCAACCTCTAATGTATCAGATGGCCCGGGTATACACTTTTTATGGGGTTAATATATTATTAACTTTTGTAGTACTGATGTACAGTATATAAAACCTTGTTTAACCACCCCATATCAAGAAGTACCTAATCAGTAGTGTATTAGTGATCATAAAATGTTTCCCCTTTTGTCATAATGATCTTTCTTTCTATAAGGGTTTAATTGGATGTTTGGCATTCCTAGTATTACTGGCTCTTACGAGGTGGCTGTATTAGCAACATGTATATGTATCATTGCAGCTTGAGTTCCATAGATAGGAAGTGGATGTTGGTCACATGATAGGTCACATGATTCCGATGTACGGCCGACACACAGATGACGCGGGTCTTGCGGTCCATAGACAGGAAATTCCTGCGCGTCACATACGGCATGTATCACGTGACTGGAGCAGGGTGGTGATGTCACCCCTGAAGAGCTATCATCTTCTATGCTCAGCTGGGGGGCGGAACTTCCTCTAATGGTGGGAATTGGGCATCTTGCTTAAATTGATAGCAGGCATCAGACTAGTCAGTCTACTGTGACAGCGGCAGAGTAGACACACATGACGTGACATCTTCCAAGTAATTGACTTTTTCTTTCATGCGATGCTTATGTTTATATGTCCAGTGAATCTTTGTATCATATGTGGTTAATTTTAGGACTGCAGGTTCCTTACTGGCATCATCACAACTCTACAGGAAATCATATTGTGTTTAGCGATTGCAATACTGGGGAACTGTTACCTGACAGGTACGTAATGTTGCGTGGCCTATAGGCAGGTCTTGCTGTATGTGAACTTCTAGGTCATTGTCTGGTTTTTGTTCACAGGCTATCACAATATCTCTCATGCGATATTGCAAGGAAGTGCATGTCTTTGGTGTATCTTCTGGAAGACGTGTTTAAGACGCATGATTACCACTGCTGCATTTAATATCATTGATGAGTGACAGAGTTGATATTCATGGCGTGACGTCCTCCACTGACCGTGGATCCCTCACTGGCAATACCACAACTTACAGGAAATCATATTGTGGGTAGTGATTGTAATACTGTGGAACTGTCATTTGCTGGGTTATCACAGTGTCTCTCATCTGACATTGCATGGAAGTGTGTATTTTCTGTGTAACTTCTGGAAGACGTGTATAAGATTTATGAATAAATAGCACAGGTGATTAAGGTGTTAAATTTGTTGTTGGGGAGGAGCTTTTGTGGGAGTGTGTGTATATATAGCCACATAGTATTAGCTTGTCTAATTATAGCTTGCTGCATTCTCAAGTGCTGCATTACTAAGTGCATCTGAGATATTCAGGAGACACTCAGGAGGTAATCTGGAGGTGGATACAATCTAAAAAAGTGAGATTTGTTTGTTTAAAATCTTTCCCCTCTTTAAAATGGCAGACCTGGTTCATAATGCAGCAGAAAATTGCATTTTTGAAATCTGAGATTTGTAAATTAACTGTTAAACAAACTCAGGCTGGGAATGTTGCAATGCCACTGCCACAGAGGCCCCGTAGAAATGGAAGATGGGTTACTGCATGTTCTGGTAGACTGTGAGTTGTTAATAGAAGACATGTCCCACAGTCTGTGGCTCTCCATAATTAATTTGCAGCACTTTCAGAGCGCAAGAGCAACATGGAGGATGGCTCAGGCACAGTGGGTGAGGAACAATCATCTTCCATGCCTAAAGTATGCAAGACTGCAGCTAAAGACAAAAAGGATAAGGTGAGGACTGATAGTAAGCAGCTGTTGGTGGGCAATTCTATCATAAGGGGTATGAAGTTTGAGGAAAATGGTTTTGTGAGATGTCTCCCTGGTGCTACCGCTAGCAGGGATAGACGACGTATCCTTAATATTGTTAGGCCAGCAAAGCAGGAAAGGGAGGTGGATGTTATTGTCCATCTTGGGACAAATGATCAGGCTTGCAATGAGGTTTCAAAGGTGAAGGAAGCTTTACACATACTTGGAAATTATATACGGGAGGTTGCATCAACTGTTTCATTCTCTGCAGTTTTGCCTGTGCATAACCTTCAGCATGACAGGAAGATGCACATTAAGGAATTCAATGTATGGCTTGGTGAATGGTGTCTGAACCAAGGGTTTGGCTTTGTGTCTCATGTTAGCTCTCGTTGGAATGGAAAAGAATTGTACAAGAAAGATGGTTTGCATCTTTCTCTCAAGGGAACGAATGTCCTCAGTGAACAGTTCAAAGTATTTTCTAAGGAGGATTTAAAATAGGAAAGGGGGGCAAAAGAGTGATAATCCAACAGTCCGACTTTCCCCCGGAACAATGCCAGAAGATGCCAGTAGCGCATAGGTTAAGAAATGACAAGCTCAGAGTCTTGTCTACAAATGCTTGCAGTTTAGGGAATAAGATCAATGAACTTGAGTCTATAATGAGAATATAGATTTTGTGGTTGTTACTGAGACAAGGTTCAATGGGAGTAATGACTGGGATATAACAATACCAGGGTTCTCTCTCTAAGGAAAGACAGAGAAGGCAAGAAAGGGGGAGGGATGGCCCTGTATGTGAAAGATAGCATAAAATCTAATTTAATACAAGTTAGCAAGACCAATATAGAGTCAGTTTGGGTTACCTTGCAGCTTGATAATCATAAGGTAACTCGTGTAGGTGTGATATATAGACCACCTAGCAAAGTCAAAGAATTAGATGATCTACTAGATCTACAAAGCAAGGGTTAACAGCCAAACAAAACTCATTTATTATGGCCCTGATTCTGTATTTTACAGAAACACCCCATATGTGGTCGTAAACTGCTGTACGGGCACACGACTGGGCGCAGAAGGAAAGGAATGCCATACGGTTTTTGGAAGGCAGATTTTGCTAGACTGTTTTTTTGGACACCATGTCCCATTTAAAGCCCCCCTGATGCACCCCTAGAGTAGAAACTCCATAAAAGTGACCCTATCTAAGAAACTACACCCCTCAAGGTATTCAAAACTGGTTTTACAAACTTTGTTAACCCTTTAGGTGTTGCACAAGATTTAATGGAAAATAGAGATACAATTTAAAAATTTCACTTTTTTAGCAGATTTTCCATTTTAATATTTTTTTTCCAGTTACAAAGCAAGGGTTAACAGCCAAACAAAACTAATTTTTTATGGCCCTGATTCTGTAGTTTACAGAAACACCCCATATGTGGTCGTAAACTGCTGTACGGGCACACGGCAGGGCGCAGAAGGAAAGGAATGTCATACGGTTTTTGGAAGGCAGATTTTGCTAGACTGTTTTTTTGGACACCATGTCCCATTTGAAGCCCCCCTGATGCACCCCTAGAGTAGAAACTCAAAAAAGTGACCACATTTTAGAAACTACGGGATAGGGTGGAAGTTTTGTTGGTACTAGTTTAGGGTACATATGATTTTTGGTTGCTCTATATTACACTTTTTATGACGCAAGGTAACAAGAAATAGCTTTTTTGGCACCGTTTTTTTTTTTGTTATTTACAACATTCATCAGACAGGTTAGATCATGTGGTATTTTTATAGAGCAGGTTGTCACGGACGCGGCGATACCTAATATGTATACAATTTTTTTTATTTATGTAAGTTTTACACAATGATTTCATTTTTGAAACAAAAAAAATCATGTTTTAGTGTCTCCATAGTCTGAGAGCCATAGTTTTTTCAGTTTTTAGGCGATTTTTTTAGGTAGGGTCTCATTTTTTGTGGGATGAGATGACAGTTTGATTGGCACTATTTTGGGGTGCATATGACTTTTTGATCACTTGCTATTACACTTTTTGTGATGTAAGATGAAAAAAAAATGGCTTTTTTTACACCGTTTATTTATGTAAGTTTTACACAATGATTTCATTTTTGAAACAAAAAAAATCATGTATTAGTGTTTCTATAGTCTAAGAGCCATAGTTTTTTCAGTTTTTGGGCGATTATCTTGGGTAGGGTATGATTTTTGCGGGATGAGATGACAGTTTGATTGGTACTATTTTGGCGTACATGCGACTTTTTTGATCACTTTTATTACCTTTTTGGGAAGTAAGGTGGGCAAAATTTCAATTTCCTCATAGTTTTTATTTTTTTTATTTTTATGGCGTTCACCGTGCAGGGAAAGTAACATGACCGTTTTATAGATCAGGTCGTTACGGACGCGGCGATACCTAATATGCATAGTGTATTTTATTTTTTTAATTTTTATTTTGTGATAAATGTGTTTTCTTTTATCTTTACTTTTTTCACCTTTTTTTTACATTTTTTTGACCCAGACCCACTTGGTTCTTGAAGATCCAGTGGGTCTGATGTCTGTATAATACAGTACAGTACACTATATAGTGTATTGTACTGTATTTTACCTACACTTTGTCTGAACAGATCTATGCCTTTAGCACAGATCTGTTCAGCACCATGGACAGCAGGATGCCTGAGAAGGCCATGGGAACCTTCCCCATCTGCCACAACTGAGCAGACGGGTAAGGGGAAGGAGGGGGGCTCCCTCCCTCTGTCACCCCATCCTGTCTGGGGGCTGCAAAGGCACAGCAGCCCCCCGATGGGAGGAGGGAGCTCCCTGACTGTTAACCCTTTCCATACAGCGGTCCGTACGGACCGCGGTATGGAAAGGGTTAAATGGCTGACATCACAGCACAGATGTCAGCCGTTTATACCAGAGTGTCAGCAATGTGCTGACACTCTGGTGTAACCACTGGACACCAATGAATATTCAAGAGGAGGTGGGCGGGGGATCGCGATCCCGCCTGCCTCACCGCCCGCCCCTGCCTCACCGCCCGCCTCCCGCACCGCCTGCAACCCCCCCTGCACCACCCGCTGGCATAAAATCATTCAGGGTTGCAGGGGGGGTGAAAAAAAACTTTATTTTGGGCATTTTAAAGTTTGATCCTCGCGGTCAGGGACCGCAGGGATCAGAAACTGCAGAAATCGCTGCAAACTGCAGGTCTGAATTGACCTGCAGTTTGCTGCGATTGCCGTCACATGACCCCCCCCTGGCATTGTGACAGGATGCCCGCTGAATGATTTCAGCGGGCATCCTGTTCCGATTATTCCCCGCAGCGCCGCAATCTCGTTTTAAACTCATGACGTACCGGTATGTCATGGATCCTTAAGGACTCGGGAAACATGCCGTACCGGTACGTCATGCGTCCCTAAGGGGTTAAGGAGGAAGAGGTTCTAAGTCAACTGTCTAAAATTAATACAAATAACTCACAGGGGCATGATGGGATGCACCCAAAGCTATTAAAAGAGCTTAGCGGTGAACTAGCAAAACCATTAACAGATTTATTTAACTAATTACTGGTAACAGGAGTCATCCCAGAAGATTGAAAATTATCAAATGTTGTGCGCATTCACTGGAAAGGTAGTAGGGAGGAATAGGGCAACTATAGGCCAGTAAGCCTGCCATCAATAGTGGGGAAATTAATGGAAACCATACTTAAGGAGAGGATTGTGGAACATCTAAAATCCCATGGATTGAAAGATGAAAAATAGCATGGGTTTATTTCAGGGAGATCATGTCAAACTAATCTTATTGATTTTTTTGATTGGGTGACTAAAATAATAGATGGCGGAGGTGCAGTAGACATCGCTTATCTAGACCTTAGTAAGGTTTTTGATACTGTCCCACATAGAAGGCTTATCAATAAATTGCAGTCTTTGTGCTTGGACTCCCATATTGTTGAATGGATTATGCAGTGGCTGAGGGACAGACAACAGAGGGTTGTAGTCAATGGAGTATATTCAGACCATGGTCTTGTTACCAGTGGGGTACCTCAGGAATCTGTTCTGGGACCCATATTGTTTAATATCTTTATCAGCGAAATTGCAGAAGGACTTAATGGTAAGGTGTGTCTTTTGCTGATGACACAAAGATTTGTAACAGGGTTGATGTTCCTGGAGGGATACACCAAATGGAAAAGGATTTTGGAAAACTAGAGGAATGGTCAAAAATCTGGGAACTAAAATTTAATGTTGATAAGTGCAAGATAATGCACATGGGGCGTAAAAACCCAAGAGTAGAATATAAAATCAGTGATACAGTCCTAACCTCAGTATCTGAGGAAAGGGATTTAGGGGTCATTATTTCAGAAGATTTAAAGGTAGGCAGAAAATGTCATAGAGCAGCAGGAAATGCTAGCAGAATGCTTGGGTGTATAAGGAGAGGCATTAACCATAGAAAGAGTGCTCATGCCGCTCTACAGAGCACTAGTGAGACCTCATTTGGAGTATTGTGCTCAGTACTGGAGACCATATCTCCAGAAGGATATTGATACTTTGGAGAGAGTTCAGAGAAGAGCTGCCAAATTAGTACATGGATTGAAGGATAAAACCTACCAGGAAAGAATAAAGGACCTTAACATGTATAGCTTGGAAGAAAGATGAGACAGAGTGGATATGATAGAAACTTTTAAATACATAAAGGGAATCAACAAGGTAAAAGAGTAGAGAATATTTAAAAGAAGAAAAACTGCTACAAGAGGACATAGTTTTAAATTAGAGGGGCAAAGGTTTAAAAGTAATATCAGGAAGTATTACTTTACTGAGAGAGTAGTGGATGCATGGAATAGCCTTCCTACAGATGTGGTAGCTGCAAATACAGTGAAGGAGTTTAAGCATGCATGGGATAGGCATAAGGCCATCTTTCATATAAGATAGGGCCAGAGGCTATTCATAGTATTCAGTATATTGGGCAGACTAGATGGGCCAAATGGTTCTTATCTGCTGACACATTCTATGTTTCTATGATTGCCACCGCTGCAATTAACATAATTTTTTTTATATCAACTTTTTTATCTGATTTATACAATAGTGACTAATAATAATTACCTCCTGAGGAACCCGTATTATAGGGAGAAACGCGTTGAGGTGTCACTTATGTGTACTGGATAGCCCCCGTCACAGATATCTTCTAGCGGGGACACTAGAAACACAGTAAGGTTATTATTGGGTTAAGGTATTGCTATTTGTGTAATATAGGGACAACCACGGCATACTCAGCCTAGGTACGAGGACAGGGAGTCCCTTCCACACAGGGTCGTCCCTTGGCAGAGGGTTAGACAGGGTCAGTGAAGAGCTGGATAGGTTCCCCCTCCTCCCCCTCCCCCTGTCTGTTCCTGGTAGATCCCACGATTATGGTATGTCTGATCTTTAGATTTATCACATAATTGGCCAATTTGAATATCAATTATCGGGATTATATCCCGTTTTAATTAGATTAAATTAACTTTATGATTTTAAGGGTTTGCTTATTCTGCTGGACCACATGTTTTGTTTCAAGTAACTCTATTACATTAATTGTATCATATTGCTGGATTTGTTCTAAATTGAGAATCAATTCGTAATAGATCTGCTTATCTATTTAACAAGGTGGACACTTTTCAGTTAGATAGCTCTGTTGAGGGATTGATGCATACTGAGCTGTCTCCTATAGATCCCTTCAGCTTCAGATTACACAGCTTGCACTGTCCGTATGCTCTCCCTACAGTGTATAATAACTATCCCTATGATTTTCATACACTGTCCCTGCAGTCTCCCTGTATGAGATTCTAGAATTTAAGCAGTAAGAGATTCTTAGAATTTGTAACACATTTAGCTGCCATTCAGGATTCGTTATACCAGGAAATTCGGATTAGTTGCAAATAGAATTTTTCATAAACTTCGGATCGAATTCCTCTTCGGATGCTTAAATTCGCTCAACACTATGTATATACTTAAAGGGGTTGTCTCACTTCAGTATATGGCATTTATCAAGTAGAGAAAGTTAATACAAGGCACTTGCTAATGTATTGTGATTGTCCATATTGCCTGCTTTGCTGAATTTAATTTTTCCTCCGCATTAAACACTGCTTTTTTTCAGGGGTTGCGACCATTCTGCAATCCAGCAGTGGTGGCCATGCTTTCACAATGTAGTGAGTATGATAACTATAATAAAAACCTACATCACAGCTGGTATGCACAAAATCTGTGATGCATTAAAACTAACCCAACTAACCAAACCTAGCTTTGCCAGTTTTAGGGTACTTTCACACTAGCGTTTTTCTTTTCCGGCGTTGAGTTCCGTCCTAGGGGCTCAAATCCGGAAAAGAACTGATCAGTTTTATCCCCATGCATTCTGAATGGAGAGTCAGTCCTTCAGGATGCATCAGGATGTCTTCAGTTCAGTCTTTTTGACTGATCAGGCTTTTCAGAAAAACGTAGCATGCAGTATTTTTACCTCCGGCCAAAAAGCCTGAACACTTTGACTGAACGCCGGATCAGGCCTTTTTCCCATTGACTTGCATTAACGCCGGATCTGGCACTGTGTGTTCAGTCAAAACGGATCAGGCTTTTGCATGTTAAACCCGAAAAATGTGAAAAAAAAGTTAAAGTCCATAAATGGCGGATCCGTTTTTTCCAATGCATTTTTTCATTGTGATCAAAATCCTGATCAGGATTCAAATGTAATCCGTTTTCACACGTTTTTCCGGATCCGGCGGGCAGTTCCGGTGTCGGAATTGAACGCCGGATTAAAACAACGCTAGTGTGAAAGTAGCCTAACTAAACCACAATACAGTCTCTAGCAATACTGCAAAGAATACAATACTGTGTGCCATCAGTTAAATAAAATAATTTCATATCTCTTTCCCATATGATCAGTTAAACCCTCTCTTGTGACTTTTTCTCATTTTCCTGGCCCATTTTTCTTTGCTGACGAAAGTAAAAAATAGCTTAACATGCATGCTTTGCTTTCTGCTTAGTATAGTGTTCAATTTAACACTTCCATAGTAAGTATTTAATCATTTTAAGAAGTTTTAACAGATATAGTTCCAATTTCATTTACATAAATTGTAATTTACAGAGACACTTCTAATATGGCAGTAGATACTTTTGTCAGGCTGGCTGTACATAAATGTTTGCTTTCTCCCTAAGGGCTCTTTCACACTTGCGTTGTCCGGATCCGTCGTGCACTCCATTTGCCAGAAGTGCCCTGGCTGCCATAGTAACACCGCAAATGAACTGAAAGCATTTGAAGACGGATCCGTCTACAAAATGCGTTCAGTGTTACTATGGCAGCCAGGACGCTATTAAAGTCCTGGTTGCCATAGTAGTAGTGGGGAGCAGTATACTTACCGTCCGTGCGGCTCCCGGGGCGCTCCAGAATGACGTCAGAGCGCCCCATGCGCATGGATGACGTGATCCATGCGACACGTCATCCATGCGCGTGGGGCGCCCTGACGTCACTCTGAAGAGCCCCGGGAGCAGCACGGACGGTAAGTATACTGCTCCCCCGCTCCCCACTACACTTTACCATGGCAACCAGGACTTTAGCGTCCCGGCAGCCATGGTAACCGTTCAGAAAAAGCTAAACGTCGGATCCGGTAATGCGCCGAAACGACGTTTAGCTTAAGGCCGGATCCGGATTAATGACTTTCAATGGCGGCAAGTGTTCAGGATCTTTGACCGTATCAAAAAGCGCAGCATGCTGCAGTATTTTCTCTGGCCAAAACTGAAGACATCCTGATGCATCCTGAACGGATTTCTCTCCATTCAGAATGCATGGGGATAATCCTGATCAGGATTCTTCCGGAATAGAGCCCCGACGATGGAACTCTATGCCGGAACACAACAACGCAAGTGTGAAAGAGCCCTTAACTGGTGTCACAGTGCGCTTCTTTGTACCTAAGTTGCCGTGTAGGCTGGCTGCATGTGCCCTTGCGTAATGGCTGCAGGCCGAAATCCTGTGCAGGCTGGTTGTTTGGGGCTACATGCTGGCTGCGGTATCCGTGTTGAACCGCCTGTGTATGTTTTCCCTCCCCTGATTGTGTCTGCGGTTCAAGGGTTGGTTGTGCTCTGGTGTACTGGCTATGGGTGTCTCTGTGTATGTTAGTTGCCAGGGGAAACGGCTTGTGCTCCAGTCTGTCTGTCTAAGCTCTGGCTCTGTGTGGGTTAACTTCCCCTATCTGCTGTGCCTGGGTGTGTCTTCACAGGTGCCTCGTTATGCAGCTTTAAGTTCCTGTGAGCTGTGGGGCTTGAGGTCAGTTTGTCCTGTTCCGAATCTGTTTTGTCTTCCAGTCTACCTTCGCTAAGAGGGTGTCAGCATGTTCTGCCTGTCCTGTTTGGCGTTTATATCGTCCTCTGGAGGGAGGGCGGAGGGGGAGGTAATGTCACGGTGCGGTTCTCTGTGACGTGTGTTGCCATGCAGGCTGGCTGCATGCGCCATTGCGTACTGGCTGCAGGCTGAAATCCTGTGTAGGCTGGTTGCTAAGGGCTGTGTGCTGGCTGCGTTATCTAGTGTGAATATGCCTGTGTACGTGTGTACCCCTTTGACTGTATCTGTGTTCCGTGTTTCTGTTCCCGGTCTGTTCGCCTAGCGGTGCGTAACTGCGTCTGAGAGCCTGGCAGTGCTTAACTGCTTTCGATGTATCCTGTCCCATGCCATGGCCTGTTCTGTCTGTACCTGCCCTGTATTATGTTATGTTATGTCCCTGTTCTGTTCTTGTCAGTTTCTGTCCATGTCTGTATCTGCTTGTTATGTCTGTCTTCGGAAGAGGGTGTCTGCATGTTCTGTCTGTCGTTTCCTGGCGTTCATGTACGTCCTCCGGAGGGCGGGGGAGGAGGATATAATGTCACAGTGTGCTTCTTTGTACCTGAGGTACCGTGGAGGCTGGCTGCATGCGCCCTTGCATACTGGCTGCAGGCCGAAATCCTGAGCAGGCTGGTTGCTAGGTGCTGCGTGCTGGCTGCGGTATCCGTGTTGAACTGCCTGTGTATGTTTTCCCTCCCTGATTGTGTCTGCGGTTCACGGGTTGGTTGTGCTCTGGCGTAACTGGCTGCGGGTGTCTCTGTGTATGCCAGTTGCCAGGGGCAATGGCCTGTGCTGCAGTCTGTCTGTCTGTCTTTCTGAGCTCCGGTTCTGTTGGGGTTAACTTCCCCTGTCTGCTGTGCCTGGGTGTGTCTTCCCAGGTGCCTCGTTACCCAGCTACTGTATATAGTCCTGTGAACTGTGATTCTGGGGGGTCAGTCTTTGTCAGTCTGTCCTGAGTCCTGTCTGCTGCTGCTAGGTGTAGCACCTTGCTTCTGTTCCTGGGGTTTTTCCATCTACCATTCGTGGTGTCGCCTGGTTTTGCATCAACTGTCTGTTCTCAAGTGTCTGTGCTCCGGTTCCTGTCCTATGCGTAACTGCATCCGTTATCTGTTTCTGCCCTGTATGTTTGTTTCATGTTGCCTCCAGAAGGGGGTTCCTGGCTTCCTCGGAGGGGAAATCGCTACCCTGTGTGTACCTCTGGTTCTGTTTGTCTGTCCCACTGGAGGTTTCACCAGCCTGTTCCTGGGAGGTAGGGGCCAAGCATTCCATGACCTTACTGAGGGTGCGGCCAGTGAGCCCTCAGCCCAATCATCCCCACCATCCAGGGCTCTGTGAAGTACAGGGCTCACTGGCTCCACCCTCCAGGTTTTGCTCTGGTCCCCCGGTACTCTTGGTCCTGTGGTATTGTTACCACTTCTGTTTACCTGCTTCCGTGTCATGTCTGTTCTGTTTGCCTGTGACCTGCTTGTAGTACGTCTCGGAGGTCTGCCTTGGACCACCGGCACGTGACAACTGGGATGACTCTTGGCAGTTATACTGTGCATAGCTATCTATTGGTGTAAAAAAAAATGCAGTCTTAATGATATTTATTGAAGCACTCCTTTTAGCTGTAGTAGTATTCTGATAATAATATGTGTATGCAACAGACAAAGACATCAGTTGGCTACAGCAGTTTCTCACCAACAGCTAATTTGATTAGGGAATGGAACCCACCATTTAGCACCCCTGTTATTTCTAGAAAAATAGTGACAAAATATATTTGGTGCCATAGAAAAAAACTGTTTCTTAAATGTAGGTAGCCAGGGTATTTGAGAAGTGAGAAAGATGCTTATTCATGGGTTGATGTTATAACAAGTCTGTCATCATTTTGTAGCGAAAGGTCCATTTGAGAATCATATAGGGACATATGAGTCAACTACTCCTATTAGCCAATGTGGTTTTCACACATGCCCTGATGAATAATATATACTCTATCAAAGATTAGGTAAAAACGGTGCAACTTAATTAACTCTAGGAGCGACAGATCATTAATTACCTGGCTTGCGGCTGTGAGGAGGGCTCAAGTGGCCCCCTGGACATTGGCGCACTGGGAAATTTCCCTGTTCAGTCTATGGCCAATCCACCCCTGGTCATAGTTGAAGAAGGCATGGTTGTGAAGTACGAGTAGTAGGTAACTAGCTGTGAGTTATAATGACATTAGAAATTTCAGGAAAAGGTAAAAAGCTTCATAGAACAATTCAGTATGTAAAAGGTTACCTTTTCAAAGTAGAGGATATTCAACCACTATACAAAAAGGTTCTCACCTTGTTAGATTCTGTTTAGAACATAACATCTAATGTGGCTCCTAATGAATAAACACTGCTTCTGCCTTCCCTTCTGGCCTGCAGTAGAAAATAAAGAAATCTGAAAAGGAGGTTCCTTTTGGACAGTGGTGCTGCTTGAGGACATTGGCTGAATCCAGTTTTTCATACAAATCTGTTGATTGGTTCAGAAAGTGGAAGGACATTTACACATTAAAGGACCAAATGGTATACTAACCTGAGGTAGGTACTTGTAGATGTATTATGCTGAAGAAGGGACTGGTTTGGTCATCAAAACGTAGATGCCCCCTCCTTCTGAACAATGAAATCGATTTGTACATTGTTTCAATATCTATTTCTTTCAAAGAGTAATTCCCAAAGAAACCCACCTTTTCAGCTTTTTACTTTGGCTTTAGAGAAAAAAATGGATCCTGTACTGAAAAAATGGCCTCTTCTGCTTTAAACCATGCATTCCTGGTGACCCAGTTTATTTTGGGGAATTCAGATCGTCACTTGTTGAATTAACTATTTAATGAAGAAAAGCTCCTAAATTGACTCCAAATATAATATCTAAAGAGGAATTGTTTTCCTTTACTTAAAATCAAATTTAATGTTTATAATACCGTTTTTTTTTTAGAATATGGGAAATTTGAGTATTGAATGTACACTGCAGACCATAGAGTCATAGAGTGCATTGTCTAGTATGTTCTACTTCTTCCACCATTATTTATACAATAAATAATATGCAAACATTTTTCATTAAAACATCTTCTATACACAAGAATGCAATAGACTTTAACTTTAAAATAATACATGCTATATTTAATACAATACTAATTAGAAAAATGTTTAAACACTTTATACAGTCCTGATCAAAAGTTTAAGACCACTTGAAAAATGGCAAATAATCATATTTAGCATGGCTGGATCTTAACAAGGTTCCAAGTAGAGCTTCAACATGCAACAAGAAAAAATGGGAGTGAGACAAAACATTTTTTGAGCATTAAATTTAATGAAAACAACGAAAAAAATGAAACAGGCTGTTTTTCAGCTGATCAAAAGTTTAGGACCACACCTCCAAAAAAAAACTAAACCCCCCCCAAAAGAGAAATCCAACTTCCAAACATGAACTTAGTAATGAGTATCTCCGCCGTTATTGTTTATCACTTCAAAAATTCGTTTCGGCATGCTTGATGCAAGCGTTTCCATGAGGCGAGTGGGAACATTTCTCCAAGTGGTGAAGACGGCCGCACAAAGGCCATCTACTGTCTGGAACTGTTGTCCATTTTTGTAAACTTCCCTTGCCATCCATCCCCAAAGGTTCTCAATTGGATTTAGATCAGGGGAACACGCAGGATGGGCCAAAAGAGTGATGTTATACTCCTGGAAAAAGTCCCTTGTCCTGCGGGCATTGTGTACTGTACCGTTGTCCTGTTGAAAAACCCAGTCGTTACCGCACAGACGAGGGTCCTCAGTCATGAGGAATGCTCTCTGCAACATCTGGACATAGCCAGCGGCCGTTTGACGCCCCTGCACTTCCTGAAGCTCCATTGTTCCACTGAAGGAAAAAGCACCCCAGACCATTATGGCGCCCCCCCCCCCCCCCCCCCCACTGTGGCACGTAGAAAACATCTCAGGTGGGATCTGCTCTTCATGCCAGTAACGTTGGAAACCATCAGGACCATCAAGGTTAAATTTTTTCTCATCAGATAATAAAACTTTCTTCCACCTTCGAATGTATCATGTTTGGTGCTCTCTTGCAAAGTCCAAACGAGCAGTTCTGTGGCGTTCAAGGAGACAAGGTCTTTGATGAAATTTTTTGGGGTCTTCCACTTGACTTTTTTGTTCCATAACCCTCAGGATCATTTAAGAAATTCAAAATGACTGTCTTACTGCGTCCCACCTCAGCAGCGATGGCGCGCTGTGAGAGACCCTGCTTATGCAGTTCAACAACCCGACCACGTTCAAAAAGGGAGAGTATTTTCCCCTTTGCCATCACAATGTGTGACTACCTGACAGAAAATGACAATGAATCCACATCTTTGCACAAATTGGTCCTAAAATTTGTATCAGCTGAAAAACAGCCTGTTTCAGTGTAATCGTTATTTTCAATTAATTGAATGCTCAAAAAATGTTTTGTCTCACTCTCATTTCTTCTTGTTGCATGTTGAAGCTCTATTTGGAACCTTGTTAAGATCCAACAATGTAAAATATGATTTTTTGCTATTTTTCAAGTGGTCAGGACTGTATTTTTCATTCTCTACTTTGAGGAACTGAAGAATGACTTTTTTTTTCTATATTCTAGGAGGTAAGTTCTAGACTTGACAACGGCAAATCAATGGATGTCATATATCTGGACTTCTCCAAAGCATTTGACACTGTACCACATAAAAGGTTAGTATATAAAATGAGAATGCTTGGACTAGGGGAAAATGTCTGTATGTGGGTAAGTAAGTGGCTCAGTGATAGAAAACAGAGGGTGGTTATTAACGTTACACACTCAGATTGGGTCACTGTCACTAGTGGGGTACCACAGGGGTCAGTATTGGGCCCTATTCTCTATATCAATATATTTATTAATGATCTTGTAGAAGGCTTGCACAGTAAAATATTAATTTTTGCAGATGACACTAAACTATGTAAAGTAATTAAGGCCTCCTGCACACGACCGTTGTGTGCACCCGTGGCCGTTGTGCCGTTTTCCGTTTTTTTTCGCGGACCCATTGACTTTCAATGGGTCCGTGGAAAAAACGGAAAATGCACCGTTTTGCAGCCGCATCCGTGATCCGTGTTTCCTGGCCGTGAAAAAAATATGACCTGTCCTATTTTTTTCACGGCCAACGGTTCACGGACCCATTCAAGTCAATGGGTCCGTGAAAGAACACGGATGCACTCAAGATTGGCATCCGTGTCCGTGATCCGTGGCCGTAGGTTAGTTTTTATACAGACGGATCCGAAGATCCGTCTGCATAAAGCTTTTTCAAAGCTGAGTTTTCACTTCGTGAAAACTCAGAACTGACAGTATATTCTAACACAGAAGCGTTCCCATGGTGATGGGGACGCTTCTAGTTAGAATACACTACAAACTGTGTACAAGACTGCCCCCTGCTGCCTAGCAGCACCCGATCTCTTACAGGGGGCCGTGATCAGCACAATTAACCCCTTCAGGTGCGGCACCTGAAAGGGTTAATTGTACTATCATATCCCCCTGTAAGAGATCAGGGCTGCCAGGCAGCAGGGGGCAGACCCCCCCCCCCTCCTCCCCAGTTTGAATATCATTGATGGCCAGTGCGGCCTCCCCCCCCCCCCTCTATTGTAATAATTCGTTGGTGGCACAGTGTGCGCCCCCCATCGGCCCCCCTCCCTCTATAGCATTAACAACATTGGTGGCCAGTGTGCGGCCTCCCATCTCTCCCCCCACCCCCCCCCCATCATTGGTGGCAGCGGAGTTCCGATCGGAGTCCCAGTTTAATCGCTGGGGCTCCGATCGGTAACCATGGCAACCAGGACGCTACTACAGTCCTGGTTGCCATGGTTACTTAGCAATAGTACAATAGTAGAAGATTCATACTTACCTGCTGCTGCGATGTTCGTGTCCGGCCGGGAGCTCCACCTACTGGTAAGTGACAGCCTCAGGTGTGTGCGGCGCATTGCTAAATGAACTGTCACTTACCAGTAGGAGGAGCTCCCGGCCGGACACGAACATCGCAGCTCCCAGGTAAGTATGAATCTTTTACTATTGTACTATTGCTAGTAACCCGCTGCCACCAATGATCAGGGGGGGGAGATGGGAGGCCGCACACTGGCCACCAATGTTGTTAATGCTATAGAGGGAGGGGGGGCCGATGGGGGGCGCACACTGTGCCACCAACGATTTATTACAATAGAGGCAATAGAGGGAGGAAGGGGGGGCACACTGTGCCACCAACGATTTATTACAATAGAGGGAGGAAGGGGGGGGGCGCACACTGTGCCACCAACGAATTATTACAATAGAGGGAGGAAGGGGGGGGCGCACACTGTGCCACCAACGATTTATTACAATAGAGGGAGGAAGGGGGGGGCCACACTGGCCACCAATGATATTCAAACTGGGGAGGGGGGGGTCTGCCCCCTGCTGCCTGGCAGCCCTGATCTCTTACAGGGGGATATGATAGTACAATTAACCCCTTCAGGTGCGGCACTTGAGGGGTTAATTGTGCTGATCACGGCCCCCTGTAAGAGATCGGATGCTGCTAGGCAGCAGGGGGCAGTCATGTACACAGTTTGTAGTATATTCTAACTAGAAGCGTCCCCATCACCATGGGAACGCCTCTGTGTTAGAATATACTGTCGGAAATGAGGTTTCACGATCTAACTCATATCCGACAGTATATTCTAACATAGAGGCGTTCCCATGGTGATGGGGACGCTTCAAGTTAAAATATACCATCGGATTGGAGAAAACTCCCATCCTATGGTATATTAACTCCTGACTTTACATTGAAAGTCAATGGGGACGGATCCGTTTGAAATGGCACCATATTGTGTCAACGTCAAACGGATCCGTCCCCATTGACTTGCATTGTAATTCAGGACGGATCCGTTTGGCTCCGCACGGCCAGGCGGACACCAAAACGACTTTTTTTTTCATGTCCGTGGATCCTCCAAAAATCAAGGAAGACCCACGGACGAAAAAACGGTCACGGATCACGGAAAAACGGGACCCGTTTTTGCGGACCGCAAAAAAATACGTTCGTGTGCAGGAGGCCTAACACGGAAGAGGACAGTATATGGCTGCAGAGGGATCTGGATAGATTGGAGGCTTGAAAGAGAAGTGGCAGATGAGGTTTAACACTGACAAATGTAAGGTTATGCAAATGGGAAAGTACATACTAAATGGTAAAACACTAGGTAACATTGACATGGAAAAGGACCTAGGAATTTTGGTGAACCGCAAACTAAGCTGTAGAAACTAGTGTCAGGCAGCTGCTGCCAAGGCCAATAAGAAAATGGGTTGCATCAAAAGGGGCATAGATGCCGGTAATGAGAACATAGTCCTACCACTTTACAAATCACTAGTCAGACCACACATGGAGTACTGTGTACAGTTCTGGGCTCCTGTGAACAAGCCAGACATAGCAGAGCTGGAGAGGGTTCAGAGGAGGGCAACTAAAGTAATAACTGATATAATGGTAGCAGGCACTTGCTATTACAGCTGGATACACGTATATATTTTTTAAAGATAATGAATGGTAGATAAAATGTCAATAAAAATTGTCAATAAAAATTGTCAATAAAAATTTATAAACTCGAATGGCTATGCGTCCTCAGCTATTTGACTAAATTAGCTGGAGATATTTTATGTACTTTGATGAAGCGGCTCAGTAAAATTAATGGCTAACAGTCACTGTTTGTTTGTGGATTTGTTGAATTGATGCGGTTTATAACAAGTTCCAACGTAGCAGGTATTTAAACAAGACAGTTCTGGATATGATATTCATAATTCCATTGTTACAAAAAAGGTCCCCATGCTGAATATGCCAAATATGGTGATCAAATGATTGGTTTTACACACCGTAATGCAGACACTAGCACCTGATTCAATCTTCATATACTGCAAACAAATGTCTCCAGAACAATTTTACACCTTTTGTCTATTAGGGTAACTCACGTTTTCTAGCGGTGATGTCGTCTCGAGGATGTGCCTGGACGCGGCGTCCCGCGTGGTCTATGGCACTAGTATTACCTCTGATTCTGACCTTCCCCTTTATGGAGTTCTCTGTATAGATACTTTCTTCCTTTGGTGATGTTCAGTTTCGTAGCAGGAGCTGGGTGCTGCGCTGTGTGTAATCGCGTAGGTCGGCGTTCCTCGAGGTTCCTGGTGGCGTGTACTTCCAGGTATGGTGACGTACCTCTCCACGTGACTTCAGGCTCCGGTCATGTGACATAAGAGCTCCGTGGACCAAATGCTGGTTCAATAGTAACTACTTTAGGAATCCTTTCCTTCAGGTCTTGCGTGATCACTTTAGTATAGGATGGACCCTTTCTTTCCCCAAACGCATTTCGGGACACAAAGTGCCTTCATCAGTGAGTAAGGGTCTTCCTCCGGATCCCTGCTTTTTATAGGGAATTGTGGGTTGATGTCATAATGTTAACCTTAAAATCTGGAGCCTGGACTACATGGACATAGATAATGTATAAAAAAACAATTGCAATCAGCTCTGTATGGTTAAGATAAACATAATTGCAGGTATTAAAAATGATTGGCGTCTACAATACAATGTACATTGTTGTACAACAATAAATATATAATAAATCATTTGTATCAATATGTTAATTCATTAAAATAATTCATTAAAATACTCCCTATTGTCATATATTTATACAATGGGTTACAACTCATATAGGAAATTAAAATAACTGGATATACAGTAAAATAGGGTCAGTATGTCCAAAATGTGGGAGAGGATCAGATGATATTGGGAGTGGGGGCCTTCCGCAGAGGGGGAATCGGGCAATTAAATATGCTGCGTTTCCCCATCAACGGGAGGCGCCCACCCCCTTTACTGCTCCTCATAAAAAGCCGAAATGTTCCAATTCGGTGTTTAGACCCTTTGGTACTATGGAGTCGAATTCAAATTTTCTGCAAATATGATTACCTCCCCTCCAATTGTTTTCTATCTTCTCTATTGCTGCATATCTAAGGCCGGACGAATCCTGATTACGGGTAGTCTTAAAGTGGTTTGAAACTGTATGTTTGATGTAGCCTTTCCTTATATTAGAAATATGTTCTGAGATGCGAGTTTTAAGTGTTCTTTTTGTTCACCCAACATACTGTTTTTGGCATGGGCACTCCAAAACGTATTTTACGCTGGTAGTGCTACACGTCAAAAATTATTTTATAGAATGAGTATGGGAGTTTACAGTAGATACTATTTCAGTAGTCTTCCTTGGAAATGATGTAGTCATACAATTTGAACACTTCCCGCATCTAAAAAAAACCTACTATGTCTACCCATTCTTGAATGCTGGCAGTTTTCTTTTCATTTCTTCTAATGGATGGTGCCACCTTTAGGCCCAAGTTGGGAGCCTTAGAGAAGGTTATCTTAGGTATTAATGGTTTAATTTAAAAAAAAATTCTATATTCCATATTGTAAGGCAGAACTATCCTCATTTGGTTTTCTTCCAATGTTTTTTCTTTTCGTTCTGGTTTGTTTACAAAAAAGGTTTTTCTATCTAAAGTTCTCACCTTATCCAATGATTGCTCCAATAGTTTTATTGGGGATTCCTTATTCACGAAGGATTGTTTCATTTTATCTGCTTCTTTCTCAAATATCTCTTCATCGGTGCAGTTTCTCTTTATTATATCAAATTGACCCTGCGGAATGTTTGAAAACCCTTTTAGATAGATGGCAGCTTGTAAATAATATATAGCCATTTTTGGCTGTGGCCTTCTAGTAAGTATTACATTTTTATTTGTCCTTGGTTTTAGTAATTTGTATATCTAGAAACTCAATTGCACCTGAACTGATATTTGAGGTGAATTTCAGATTATAGGGATTGTTGTTAATTTCTTCTAAAAAGTACTGGAGCTCTTGTTCACCACGTTTCCATACAAAAATAATATTGTCAATATAACGTTGCCATAGTACCAGGTCCGTCCCCATTCTAGGCGCAATGGTGTTGTCTTCCCAGTACGCCATAAATAGATTAGCGTAGCTGGGGGCGAACCTGGTACCTATGGCTGTTCCACATGTCTGCAGGTAAGTGGGAATCAAAATAAAAATAATTGTGATCCAATATAAATTGTATCCCCTCTATTATAAATGCAATCTGTTCTACCTATAACCTTCCTTCTTGTATTAATTGTAATTTTGTAGCTTCAATACCTTGTTTGTGATCTATACATGTGTATAGGGATTGGACATCCAAGGTCCCTATAATCCAACTTAGGTCATATTCAAGATTCTCTATGGTTTGAAGTATCTGAGTGGTATCCTTGATGTATGACGTAATCGTTTTTACCATCGGTTGTAATAACCTATCTATGTATTGTGACAAATTGGCCGTTAATGACCTTATTCCCGATATGATGGGGCAGCCTGGTGGATTTTCTTTGTCTTTATGTATTTTGGGCAGACAGTACAGAACAGGTAGTCTCTGCTCTGTATTTCGAATGAATTTGTATTCGCTGTCTGATGTCTGATAGTATACCCTTCTTTAGGCCTTTGTCACAATACACCATTAATTCTTGATAGAACTGTGTTGTGGGATTACCTGTCAGCTTTTTATATGTTATAGTATCGGATAATTGTCTATAACATTCTTTGTTATATTTTGTGAGATCTTGAATTATAATGGCACCACCCTTGTCTGCCGGATGTATGACAATCTCATTCTGAGATTGTAGTTCTTTAATTGCATCAATCTCTTTTTTACTTAGATTATTTTTAGTCTTTGGTCTATCTTTAAGTTTTCTCAGATCTGTTTCCACACATTGTCTAAAGGCCGCTATCTCCTGACTTATCTCCTGGCGGGGACATTTTTTAGATGTTTCTTTCAGGTTTGTATGTACATATGTGTCCTGTTTTAGATCAATATTCATAGGGTTTTTTAGAAAATACTTTTTTAGACACAATTTTTTTATATTTTTCCACTCCAATATACGTGTCAAATTTGTTTAGTTTCTTAGTGGGTGCAAATTTCAATCCCTTATTTAATAGATTACTTTGTGCTGAAGTGAGAGTAATTGAACTTAAATTGATTATAGAACTTTCTATGCTTTCTTGTGCTATCTGTTGTGATATTTTCTTCCTTCCTCCCCTTCATATCTGTTTTTTTGATTTTCGGATTTCTTTGTTTGGTGCCTTCGTGCATAATTGTTCCTCGGCCGATGTAGTGGTGATCTCCGTGTGTGTGTCTCCTGTGTGTATTGTTCCCTGTAATTCTGATCCTGTGATTGGTGTCGTTGTCTTAAATTGTATGAGTGGTTGTATTGTGACCTGTGTCTCTTTATTGGCGATTGTGATGTCCGTTGACGTATTCTTGCTTTGTGGTGTGATTGTTGTGTTCTTTGACGTATTCGTGCTTCGTGATGTGGTGGGGTTACATCTAAAAAATGCTGTTCTTCTAATATTTCAAATCTATTACTAATTGGAATTGTTGGGATGTTTTGTGTATTTGTCACCTCTGTTGTTCTTCTCTTGTGGGTTGTAGAGGATTAGTTTTTATTACTATTCTCCTCCTTTCTCTGATTTCTATTAGTATTATTTTTTAATTTCTTTATTTTTTTCTCTAGAATTTCTTGTTCCACTTTATCAAAATTTTTACACAGTTTCTGCTGGAGATTAATGTTTTCTTTATTCTTTGGAAGTATTTTCATTGCTTATTTAATTTGATCTATCTGAAGTGTGACCTGATCTAAAATTGCTTTTCTCTTTTTATTATCAATTGGATAAGAGCGAGAGATTGGTCATGAAGTAATGACTGCCATTCTTGAATAAATTCTATCCCGTACCGATCCTGGGCCGGAGATTTAGTCATTTTTAATCCTTTTGGAACTTGTTTATGTTTTATATATTCTTCTAATGTTTTGATCTCCCACCATTGTTTAAGCTGCCTAATGAGAAGATTTTATGCCTCTCTAAATAGATTGGACATACTGACCTCTTGGTTTTCACCATTAGTATCCCCCATTGTATCCAAAGTAAAAGTTTCTACTTTATGACGTTTGTCATCTACGTGTTTCCAGATGTCCATTTCGGTCAGTAGGTAAACACTACCTCTTTGGGTGATATAAATGGTTATAAAAAGGGCTAGAATGAGGTGGCTTCACCGTCTGACTTAGTGGTAGCGGTGCTCTTGCTATGCTTCACCCAGGCTTAAATGTAAAATGAAATATTGGTAGCAGGCACTCGCTATTACAAATGGATACACGTATATTTTATTAAGATAATGAGTGGTAGATAAAATGTCAATAAAAATTGTCAATAAAAATGTATAAACTCGAATGGCTATGCGTCCTCAGCTATTTGACTAAATTAGCTGGAGATATTGTATGCACTTTGATGAAGCGACTCAGTAAAATTAATGACTAACAGTCACTGTTTGTTTGTGGATTTGTTGAATTGATGCTGTTTATAACAAGTTCCAACGTAACAGGTATTTAAACAAGACAGTTCTGGATATGATATTCATAATTCCATTGTTACAAAAAAGGTCCCCATGCTGAATATGCCAAATATGGTGATCAAATGATTGGTTTTACACACCGTAATGCAGACACTAGCACCTGATTCAATCTTCATATACTGCAAACAAATGTCTCCAGAACAATTTTACACCTTTTGTCTATTAGGGTAACTCACGTTTTCTAGGGGTGATGTCGTCTCGAGGATGTGCCTGGACGCAGCGTCCCGCATGGTCTATGGCACTACTATTACCTCTGATTCTGACCTTCCCCTTTATGGAGTTTCCTGTATACATACTTTCTTCCTTTGGTGATGTTTGGTGATGTTCCGTTTCATAGCAGGAGCTGGGTGCTGCTCTGTGTGTAATCACGTAGGTCGGCGTTCCTCGAGGTTCCCGGTGGCGTGTACTTCCGGGTATGGTGACGTACCTCTCCACGTGACTTCAGGCTCCGGTCATGTGACCCAAGAGCTCCGTGGACCAAATGCTGGTTGAATAGTAACTACTTTAGGAATCCTTTCCTTGAGGTCTTGCGTGATCACTTCAGTATACGATGGACCCTTTCTTTCCCTAAACGCGTTTCGGGACACAAAGTACCTTCATCAGTGAGTAAGGGTCTTCCTCCGGATCCCTGATTTTCATAGGGAATTGTGGGTTGATGTCATAATGGATGGACATGGATAATGTATAAAAAACAATTGCAATCAGCTCTGTATGGTTAAGCTAAACATAATTGCAGGTATTAAAAATGATTGGAGTCTACAATACAATGTACATTGATGTACAACAATAAATATATAATAAATCATTTGTATCGATATGTTAATTCATTAAAATAATTCATTAAAATACTACCCATTGCCATATATTTAGACAATGGGTTACAACTCATATAGGAAATTAAAATAACTGGATATACAGTAAAATAGGGTCAGTATGTCCAAAATGTGGGAGAAACATCTTCCATACACAAGAATGCAATAGACTTTCACTTTAAAATAATACATGCTATATTTAGTACAATTCTAATTAGAAAAATGTTTAAACACTTTATATTTTACTACAAAGAAAAAAATAAGGGGTTGGGTCAGCACAACCTGCCTGCAGGTGCACATCACTATGGCGAAATACATATACAAACGGAAAATGCAAATGTGATCGCACACTACATCCAGCACTCTGCCCTCCATGCTGGATGAGACATTGGTTTATATTTTGGCCAAAGCATAGTAAGCCACTCACCGCGTCAAGGTTGTCTCATGAGTGGTCCCTAACTCTTGTTCCTACCTGTTCATGGGCCATGACAGCCACATAAAATCCAGGGAATGCAGGTCAGCATGCAAGCCAAGTACACTTTGCTTGTAACCCCGTCCGGTGCCATTACAGCTTTCATCGGATCCAGGGATGCAAGTACCAACATGCATGCTGAACCCACCATATACTTCTCCTGGAGCCAGATGGCTAATGGTAGGTTCTATACAAGCAGACTCAGTTTTATACTGACTTTAAAACCAGCCTCAAGGACAGATTAACTGGTCAGGTGTGCAATGACTCCAAGGAGATCGCCACGCCTCCAATATATACTACAAAGAAAAAAATAAGGGGTTGGGTCAGCACAACCTGCCTGCAGGTGCACATCACTATGGCGAAATACATATACAAACGGAAAATGCAAATGTGATCGCACACTACATCCAGCACTCTGCCCTCCATGCTGGATGAGACATTGGTTTATATTTTGGCCAAAGCATAGTAAGCCACTCACCGCGTCAAGGTTGTCTCATGAGTGGTCCCTAACTCTTGTTCCTACCTGTTCATGGGCCATGACAGCCACATAAAATCCAGGGAATGCAGGTCAGCATGCAAGCCAAGTACACTTTGCTTGTAACCCCGTCCGGTGCCATTACAGCTTTCATCGGATCCAGGGATGCAAGTACCAACATGCATGCTGAACCCACCATATACTTCTCCTGGAGCCAGATGGCTAATGGTAGGTTCTATACAAGCAGACTCAGTTTTATACTGACTTTAAAACCAGCCTCAAGGACAGATTAACTGGTCAGGTGTGCAATGACTCCAAGGAGATTGCCACGCCTCCAATATATACTACAAAGAAAAAAATAAGGGGTTGGGTCAGCACAACCTGCCTGCAGGTGCACATCACTATGGCGAAATACATATACAAACGGAAAATGCAAATGTGATCGCACACTACATCCAGCACTCTGCCCTCCATGCTGGATGAGACATTGGTTTATATTTTGGCCAAAGCATAGTAAGCCACTCACCGCGTCAAGGTTGTCTCATGAGTGGTCCCTAACTCTTGTTCCTACCTGTTCATGGGCCATGACAGCCACATAAAATCCAGGGAATGCAGGTCAGCATGCAAGCCAAGTACACTTTGGCTTGCATGCTGACCTGCATTCCCTGGATTTTATGTGGCTGTCATGGCCCATGAACAGGTAGGAACAAGAGTTAGGGACCACTCATGAGACAACCTTGACGCGGTGAGTGGCTTACTATGCTTTGGCCAAAATATAAACCAATGTCTCATCCAGCATGGAGGGCAGAGTGCTGGATGTAGTGTGCGATCACATTTGCATTTTCCGTTTGTATATGTATTTCGCCATAGTGATGTGCACCTGCAGGCAGGTTGTGCTGACCCAACCCCTTATTTTTTTCTTTGTAGTATATATTGGAGGCGTGGCGATCTCCTTGGAGTCATTGCACACCTGACCAGTTAATCTGTCCTTGAGGCTGGTTTTAAAGTCAGTATAAAACTGAGTCTGCTTGTATAGAACCTACCATTAGCCATCTGGCTCCAGGAGAAGTATATGGTGGGTTCAGCATGCATGTTGGTACTTGCATCCCTGGATCCGATGAAAGCTGTAATGGCACCGGACGGGGTTACAAGCAAAGTGTACTTGGCTTGCATGCTGACCTGCATTCCCTGGATTTTATGTGGCTGTCATGGCCCATGAACAGGTAGGAACAAGAGTTAGGGACCACTCATGAGACAACCTTGACGCGGTGAGTGGCTTACTATGCTTTGGCCAAAATATAAACCAATGTCTCATCCAGCATGGAGGGCAGAGTGCTGGATGTAGTGTGCGATCACATTTGCATTTTCCATTTGTATATGTATTTCGCCATAGTGATGTGCACCTGCAGGCAGGTTGTGCTGACCCAACCCCTTATTTTTTTCTTTGTAGTATATATTGGAGGCGTGGCGATCTCCTTGGAGTCATTGCACACCTGACCAGTTAATCTGTCCTTGAGGCTGGTTTTAAAGTCAGTATAAAACTGAGTCTGCTTGTATAGAACCTACCATTAGCCATCTGGCTCCAGGAGAAGTATATGGTGGGTTCAGCATGCATGTTGGTACTTGCATCCCTGGATCCGATGAAAGCTGTAATGGCACCGGACGGGGTTACAAGCAAAGTGTACTTGGCTTGCATGCTGACCTGCATTCCCTGGATTTTATGTGGCTGTCATGGCCCATGAACAGGTAGGAACAAGAGTTAGGGACCACTCATGAGACAACCTTGACGCGGTGAGTGGCTTACTATGCTTTGGCCAAAATATAAACCAATGTCTCATCCAGCATGGAGGGCAGAGTGCTGGATGTAGTGTGCGATCACATTTGCATTTTCCGTTTGTATATGTATTTCGCCATAGTGATGTGCACCTGCAGGCAGGTTGTGCTGACCCAACCCCTTATTTTTTTCTTTGTAGTATATATTGGAGGCGTGGCGATCTCCTTGGAGTCATTGCACACCTGACCAGTTAATCTGTCCTTGAGGCTGGTTTTAAAGTCAGTATAAAACTGAGTCTGCTTGTATAGAACCTACCATTAGCCATCTGGCTCCAGGAGAAGTATATGGTGGGTTCAGCATGCATGTTGGTACTTGCATCCCTGGATCCGATGAAAGCTGTAATGGCACCGGACGGGGTTACAAGCAAAGTGTACTTGGCTTGCATGCTGACCTGCATTCCCTGGATTTTATGTGGCTGTCATGGCCCATGAACAGGTAGGAACAAGAGTTAGGGACCACTCATGAGACAACCTTGACGCGGTGAGTGGCTTACTATGCTTTGGCCAAAATATAAACCAATGTCTCATCCAGCATGGAGGGCAGAGTGCTGGATGTAGTGTGCGATCACATTTGCATTTTCCATTTGTATATGTATTTCGCCATAGTGATGTGCACCTGCAGGCAGGTTGTGCTGACCCAACCCCTTATTTTTTTCTTTGTAGTATATATTGGAGGCGTGGCGATCTCCTTGGAGTCATTGCACACCTGACCAGTTAATCTGTCCTTGAGGCTGGTTTTAAAGTCAGTATAAAACTGAGTCTGCTTGTATAGAACCTACCATTAGCCATCTGGCTCCAGGAGAAGTATATGGTGGGTTCAGCATGCATGTTGGTACTTGCATCCCTGGATCCGATGAAAGCTGTAATGGCACCGGACGGGGTTACAAGCAAAGTGTACTTGGCTTGCATGCTGACCTGCATTCCCTGGATTTTATGTGGCTGTCATGGCCCATGAACAGGTAGGAACAAGAGTTAGGGACCACTCATGAGACAACCTTGACGCGGTGAGTGGCTTACTATGCTTTGGCCAAAATATAAACCAATGTCTCATCCAGCATGGAGGGCAGAGTGCTGGATGTAGTGTGCGATCACATTTGCATTTTCCGTTTGTATATGTATTTCGCCATAGTGATGTGCACCTGCAGGCAGGTTGTGCTGACCCAACCCCTTATTTTTTTCTTTGTAGTATATATTGGAGGCGTGGCGATCTCCTTGGAGTCATTGCACACCTGACCAGTTAATCTGTCCTTGAGGCTGGTTTTAAAGTCAGTATAAAACTGAGTCTGCTTGTATAGAACCTACCATTAGCCATCTGGCTCCAGGAGAAGTATATGGTGGGTTCAGCATGCATGTTGGTACTTGCATCCCTGGATCCGATGAAAGCTGTAATGGCACCGGACGGGGTTACAAGCAAAGTGTACTTGGCTTGCATGCTGACCTGCATTCCCTGGATTTTATGTGGCTGTCATGGCCCATGAACAGGTAGGAACAAGAGTTAGGGACCACTCATGAGACAACCTTGACGCGGTGAGTGGCTTACTATGCTTTGGCCAAAATATAAACCAATGTCTCATCCAGCATGGAGGGCAGAGTGCTGGATGTAGTGTGCGATCACATTTGCATTTTCCGTTTGTATATGTATTTCGCCATAGTGATGTGCACCTACAGGCAGGTTGTGCTGACCCAACCCCTTATTTTTTTCTTTGTAGTATATATTGGAGGCGTGGCGATCTCCTTGGAGTCATTGCACACCTGACCAGTTAATCTGTCCTTGAGGCTGGTTTTAAAGTCAGTATAAAACTGAGTCTGCTTGTATAGAACCTACCATTAGCCATATGGCTCCAGGAGAAGTATATGGTGGGTTCAGCATGCATGTTGGTACTTGCATCCCTGGATCCGATGAAAGCTGTAATGGCACCGGACGGGGTTACAAGCAAAGTGTACTTGGCTTGCATGCTGACCTGCATTCCCTGGATTTTATGTGGCTGTCATGGCCCATGAACAGGTAGGAACAAGAGTTAGGGACCACTCATGAGACAACCTTGACGCGGTGAGTGGCTTACTATGCTTTGGCCAAAATATAAACCAATGTCTCATCCAGCATGGAGGGCAGAGTGCTGGATGTAGTGTGCGATCACATTTGCATTTTCCACTTTATATTTTACATTCTCTACTTTGAGGAACTGAAGAATGACTTTTTTTTTCTATATTCTAGGAGGTAAGTTCTATACTTGACAGCGGCAAATCAATGGATGTCGTATATCTGGACTTCTCCAAAGCATTTGACACTGTACCACATAAAAGGTTAGTATATAAAATGAGAATGCTTGGACTAGGGGAAAATGTCTGTATGTGGGTAAGTAAGTGGCTCAGTGATAGTAAACAGAGGGTGGTTATTAACGGTACACACTCAGATTGGGTCACTGTCACTAGCGGGGTACCACACACAGGGGGCAGGATTGGGCCCTATTCTCTATATCAATATATTTATTAATGATCTTGTGGAAGGCTTGAACAGTAAAATATTAATTTTTGCAGATGACACTAAACTATGTAAAGTAATTAACATGGAAGAGGACAGTATATGGCTGCAGAGGGATCTGGATAGATTGGAGGCTTGGAAGAGAAGTGGCAGATGAGGTTTAACACTGTCAAATGTAAGGTTATGCAAATGGGAAGTACATACTAAATGGTAAAACACTAGGTAACATTGACATGGAAAAGGACCTATGAATTTTGGTGAACCGCAAACTAAGCTGTAGAAACCAGTTTTAGGCAGCTGCTGCCAAGGCCAATAAGAAAATGGGTTGCATCAAAAGGGGCATAGATGCCCGTAATGAAAACATAGTCCTACCACTTTACAAATCACTAGTCAGACCACACATGGAGTACTGTGTACAGTTCTGGGCTCCCGTGAACAAGCCAGACATAGCAGAGCTGGAGAGGGTTCAGAGGAGGGCAACTAAAGTAATAACTGGAATGGGTGGACTACCTGAAAGATTATCAAAATTAGGGTTATTCACTTTAAAAAAAGACGACTGAGGGGAGACCTAATTACTATGTATAAATATATCAGAGGTCAGTACACAGATCTCTCCCATTATCTATTTATCCCCAGGACTGTGACTGTGACAAGGGGACATCCTCTGCGTCTGGAGGGAAGAAGGTTCGTACACAAACATAGAAGAGGATTCTTTACGGTAAGAGCAGTGAAACTATGGAACTCTCTGCCTGAGGAGGTGGTGATGGTGAGTTCACTAAAAGAGCCTATAGCTACTAGAGATGGGTTGTTGAGTTGAGTTATTCTGACTGCCTGATTAGATTTAGGAAGAAATTTTTTCCCATAAAGTGAAGAAAATTGCCTCCTACCTCACAGGTTTTTTTTGCCTTCCTCTGGATCAACTTGCAGGATAACAGGCTGAACTGGATGGACATGTCAGGGGCAGATAGGCCATTGACATGACAGGGAAATTTCTAGGTGGGCCGGTGCCCCCGGGGGCCACCAAAGCCCTCCTCTCTGCCTCTGGCCAGGTACATAATGAGCACTCAGCAGTAATTAACACTGTGAAAATCAGGTACTCAATACCCAGCCAGCAGATGCACATGTCATCCTTAATTGAACTGCTGTGGAAGAATCTCACCTCCTAAGCCCCCTGCCTAATCTCATAATCAGAGACAAATGGATGGGGAGAACAGTTCCCAGTCTGCCCTGGGCAATGAAAAAAGGTATGCAGAAAGGAAAGATGTGCCTCTGGTGCCACCAGTCTGAATGCAGCTGTCCTATTAGTCAATATTTAACCTTTTAAAGGGTTTCTGTCACCCCGCAAAACTCTTTTTTTTTTTTTTGGATAGTTAGATTCCTCATAGTGCGATATAGCAGAATATAATGCTCTTACTTACTTTCATGCGGCCGATTCTTTATAAAACAAACTTTTATAATATGTAAATGAGGGCTCTACCAGCAAGTAGGGCGTCTACTTGCTGGTAGCTGCTGCAGAAATCCGCCCCCTCGCCGTGTTAATTGACAGGGCCAGCCGTGATCTCCTCCTCCGGCCGGCCCTGTCAGTAATTCAAAAATCGCGCGCCTCTGGTCATTCGGCGCAGGCGCTCTGAGATGAGGAGGCTCGTATCCTCAGCACTCCCTCAGTGCGCCTGCGCCGATGACGTCTTCTCTTTCGGTGATGTCATCGGCGCAGGCGCACTGAGGGAGTGCTGAGGATACGAGCCTCCTCATCTCAGAGCGCCTGCGCCGAATGACGCGAGGCGCGCGATTTTTGAATTACTGACAGGGCCGGCCGGAGGAGGAGATCACGGCTGGCCCTGTCAATCAACACGGCGAGGGGGCGGATTTCTGCAGCAGCTACCAGCAAGTAGATGCCCTACTTGCTGGTAGAGCCCTCATTTACATATTATAAAAGTTCGTTTTATAGAGAATCGGCCGCATGAAAGTAAGTAAGAGCATTATATTCTGCTATATCGCACTATGAGGAATCTAACTATCCAAAAAAAAAAAAAAGAGTTTTGCGGGGTGACAGAAACCCTTTAAACAGGTCTTTAGACATAACATAGGATTATAGTCAAACCCTTACCCCTTTGCAGACAGCTGTTGGACTATAAGACTGCTTACATTTACTAGATTCTCTCCAAATGAGAAATTGTACCCCCTGTGGGGTTTTGCTCTGGTAGACAGGCTAGCGGACGCAGTATAGAGGCAATCACAAAAATTTCTAGGTGGGCCGGTGCCCCAGGGGGCCACCAAAGCCCTCCTCTCTGCCTCTGGCCAGGTACATAATGAGCACTCAGCAGTAATTAACACTGTGAAAATCAGGTACTCAATACCCAGCCAGCAGATGCACATGTCCTCCTAAATTGAACTGCTGTGGAAGAATCTCACCTCCTAAGCCCCCTGCCTAATATCTTAATCAGAGACAAATGAAGGAGGAGAACAGTCCCCAGTCTGTCCTTGGGCCATGAAAAAAGGTATGCAGAAAGGAAAGCTGTGCCTCTGGTGCCACCAGTCTGAATGCAGCTGTCCTATTAGTCAATATTTAACCTTTTAAACAGGTCTTTAGATGTTATGTCTAAAGACCTGTTTAAAAGGTTAAATATTGACTAATAGGACAGCTGCATTCAGACTGGTGGCACCAGAGGCACAGCTTTCCTTTCTGCATACCTTTTTTTTTTTATAGGATTATAGTCAAACCATTACCCCTTTGCAGACAGCTGTTGGACTATAAGTCTGCTTACATTTACTAGATTCTCTCCAAATGAGAAATTGTACCCCCTGTGGGGTTTTTCTCTGGTAGACAGGCTAGCGGGCGTAGTATAGAGGCAATCACAAAGTCTTTAACTTAAACAGTTCGGTGTTTATTCACACAAAAGGAAACATAAAATGACCGTTCACAGTCTTGGTGTTTTACTCGATACATGTCTTGATGAACCACAAAACGGGGAAACACTGACTCTGCCCCCGGTTGTTGTGGTTCCCCATCTATTATTAATACATTTTCCCAGGCCCGGGATAGGGTTGGGTCCCGGTGTTGTGCAGTACCATAATTATCCCCGGAGACATTGAGGTCAGCTAGCTCTGGACCTGGCGGCAAGTCATCCCTGTCTCCCACCATCATACTTAGCGGGGTTGTCTCCCCCTCTTCCACCGAAGTGGCGGTCACCCCTACTGCTGGCCCTTTGGACTCAGGTTCCCAGGGTTCTGGTCTCCCCCCTGAGCCGGGCTACTCTTCTAGGGTTACATCTGTCTCATGGGTATTAGTAACTTTCGTATCCGGCCATAGCGCCGGGGAAGTCTCTCCCAATTTTTAGTTCATACGGTAATTTTGTGGCGATGGCAACCTCATGAGTCCACCTGCCGACCACCGTTGATAGAGAGACCAGGGCAGTGGGATAGTCTTTTAAGTCCCCATGAATGCACACAACGCCGACCTTTCGGCCAGTATACTCAACGGGCCGCACCAGGGCAGCTCTTACCAGGGACACCAGGCTCCCTGAATCCAGCAGTGCCACTGCCAGAGTGTCCCCCACTTCCACCTGGCACAGGTGGCTATTGTCTACAGTCTCGGAGGTACCTGTGGCTCACAGCTTCCTGGCATACAATAAGTGGCGGTAGCCATAGTTTGTATCCATGGGTTTACCCCGATGGGGACAGTCGGCCCTTATGTGTCAAGGCTCGCGACACCGCCAGCAAACCACCGGGGCTGGGTCTGCAGGGGATTCATCCCGGGTGGGTTTGGCTGGCACCGCCGCCAGGTCTGGGGTGGAGATTTCCGGGGTTTGACTAGCCCCCTCCCAAAAGAACCCCCCTGCAGATTTCTGGTGGCCTCATAGCACTCTACCAGGTCGACCATCTCTAAGGCATTACCAGGAGACACCTGGCCAATCCAGTGCTAGAGAGGGTACAGCAAAGCCCTCCAAAACACATCCGCCAACAGACAGTCCAGCATAGCAGTGGGAGTCAATATGTTAGGCTGTAGCCATTTCTGTAACCGGTCATAATATAGCAGGTCATAATATTGTGATCTGGCGGGTTCAGTCGAGTTAAATTCCCACTGGTGCACCCGCTGAGCCCGGACCAATACATTCACCCTCAGTCTCGCCAGGATCTCACCTTTTACGGTCGGGTAGTCGGCCGCTTGGTCATCGGGAAGATCAAAAAACACTTGCTGGGGTCCAGATGCCAGGAACGGAGCGACGACCTCAGCCCACTAGTCTCAGGGTAACTTCTCCCTCACGGCCACCTTTTCGAACATCGCCAGATAGGTCTCAACGTCCTCCGAGGGGGACCTCTTATGGATTGCCGCATGGACAGCTTTCCGGGCATCGTGGATGTTCTGGGACGCTCCGACTGCTTCCATCGCCCTTACATGTTGTAATAGCAGCTGGTTAGTTTCCTGCAGCTGCTTGTTAGCCTCCACGAGGGCTTTCATGACCGTCTCGATTTTGTCAAGGGACACGGGTCGTAACATTGCCGGCTTAATATAAGATATGCACTTGTGCCCGGGAAAAACAAAAAACTTTTTGGCCGTCAGGCCTGCCTCTCTGTGTTTGTCCGCATCCTCCACCAATTATGGGGTTTTGCTCTGGTAGACAGGCTAGCGGACGCAGTATAGAGGCAATCACAAAGCCTTTAACTTAAACAGTTCGGTGTTTATTCACACATAAGGAAACACAAAATTACAGTTCACAGTCTTGGTGTTTGTTCACACCATGCAATGTCCATAGAACAAAATCTTCACCTGGTTAGCGGTCTTTCCCCAGCCGTCCAAAGTAGGCTTTAGGTGCCTGTTTTCCAGCATGCGGCTTTCAAGCCTTTAGCACGGCACCAATTCACAGATCCCAAAACAGTCTCAACAGCTTCCCTGTCAGATGGAGGATCATCCACACCCAGCTGCTGGCTGGGTTTTATATAGGCCAATAAAGACCCTGCCTGGAGGGTGGGGAGAAGCCACCTACCCAGCACTTTGGCCATACTAACAACAAATAGTATCAATCAGCACTAGGTGCCGCTGACACTTAAAACTACCGACACATACCTTCCATCAATGATGGCCCCTTGCGCCTTTCTACACCCCTTATATCCCCGACAATGATCTCTCACCCAGCTAAGCCAGTTCTCTTTGCACTTCACTGATGAGGGACATTCACCCAGAAACCATCTCAAAGCATGTTTAAACGGTTGAACAATGGCCTATAGGCACATCTTTCTTTTTTTCAAATTTTTTTTGGGGAAGGAGTAATAATTTGCATGCCTTTGAGCAGTCAGCACAGTTTGAATGCTGCTCTAAACAATGAAGAAGAAACAAATTCAAGAAAGGTTGTATAAAATATTAGTTTCATGATGCACCACTAAAGAAGACAATCACATATCAGTTGACTGCAGGGTCTGACATGGTTCAACTATGTAAAGGTAATGTAAAAGAAACGTAAAAAATGGAAAAAAAATAAACTGTGACATTGAAGCGTTACTGACACATTTGTTGTAAGCAAATATACAAAACAGTGTACCAAAGCAACCTAAGACAAAGCTGGAGTGTTCTATCACTCACACTGATTTGGCATTTCAATTCAACCCTTTTATAATGATTGTCCTACTTGGCATGAATCCCCAAACTAATTCAACTTTCTAAAGCATATGGCTTTTTAATGGCAGACATCCATTTTTACGTGTTCATTTGTCTTGTAGCAGAAGCGGTGACTGATTGGCATTTGTGGTTCTGAAAAGAGAGTTTGTTCCCCAATAGTTGGCAGTCTTACTCTGCTCTGCCTTAACCTTTCTATTACAAATTGAACCATAAGGAATGTCAACATAGAAGACAAGTGAGCCGTGCTTTTTGTGATGTTGGATGACTGCTGTAATGGCAAGGGGAAATCCTTTTTCAGATTGCCTGTTTTTTCTTTTTAACATTGGTTCTTGCGACATTTACTTTATTTGTATGTTTTATCATATTGAAGAGCAGAAAAAAAGGAAGAAAGGGAAAAGGCTTAACACTTAAGCTAGCCAATTACAGGCAACTTCATACCCAACTGAAAGTACTTTTCTATTTCTGCAAGAAAATAATATTTTATGTTTAAGTAAGGGAGATTTATAAAATAATCAGGTTCCTCTGCACTTCATCCCAACATAATGAGGCCTTCTCTATAGAGTGGGTTATATTCAGCTCATAGCATTTCCGCCCAAAAATCATTTCAAGCCCACACTGCACAGAGCAGATAAATCTTGCAACTTGACTAACCACAAGGCATAAAAAAGTCATTGCTCACTAAAAATGTCAATGTCAAGTCGATTTCCTGAAACATGTCTATTTCTTTCAGATTCTCTGTTGTTGTTTCAGAATAAATGGGATCTAAAATCTCATTACTTTTATTGTTTAAAACCAGCAACACTGGGTCAAGAGGCAACAGCACAAGGTGATATACCTCGTCTCTTAAAATATTTAATCCAACGGGTCTTTGACACTGAGGTCACTATATTTCTTTCCATGTGGCTTAACTTCTACTTCAGGAGGGCAATCAGGTTGAATATATCATTTCAAAGTCTTGGTTGAGAAGGTGTTTCAAGAACAGCCCACTATCAGGCAAATTAATTCACAAAGTGAAACATTTGAGAGGAAAATGTTTTTAGCATGACAAGAAAAGCATGTATTTCAGAACACAGTCAAGGCTCTAACACATAATTCTAGTTTAGAAGTAGTACATAGTCCTCATCAACATAATAATATGACCAATTTCTATAACCCTCCTTATTTCTCAGAAAAAGTTACTGAGATGCAATAATGTCTCTAGTTTTCTTGCTTTTATATCATATTATCCATGCTTTCTCATTTAACACACTGATAAAAGCAACTTAAAAAATTCCGACAAGGTTCTATAATGCAGTCTAATGTAGTTAACAGGCTTGTAGGCCTGGAAAATATATGCCAAGTTTGAAAAGAAGAAATATCTAGCCATTCACATTCCATTACTGTGCACCAAGAGATCATTTAGCTCTCTGGACTTCCCGAGAACATAGGTTGTACACAGGGGCATACATAGAAATCACTGGGACCCATAGCAAGAATCTGTGAAATTGTGCCCCCCAACCCCGCCCCCTAGCCTAGTCCATCGCCCCTCCTGCCCTGGCTCCTCCTCTGCCACACTCCCATTTGCCAATAAAGAAATGTATACATGACCTACCGAAAACGTTAGGGACGCTATCGTAATTAGAAATGACTGGGCCCCACAGCAAATTTTTGAATGGGCCCCTACAGTTGTCCGGCACCTCTGACTGGCAGAGACACTTGACTTCTTCCCTAATACAGTCCAATTGTCGTCCAATAGACAAGTCATGGAAATATATGCATACTGTAGTATGATATTTTGACACTGTCTTTTGTCTATTGGACAATAATTGGACTGTATTCGGGAAGATGTCAAGGGTCTCTGCCGGTCAGAGTTGCCGGACAAATGGGGGGGCCCATTCAAAAATTTGCTGTGGGGTCCAGTCATTTCTAATTATGCCAGTAAGAGAGACTGTTATTAGTACAGAATTTTTTTTCTTTAATGATCCGGGTTGGGGTTGGAAAGATAGTGACTGGGGGCTGGGGCAGTCTTACTGTATGGGCGGGCTGGCAGGGACACAGGTCCAGACTGGCTGTGGGATAACGGTTTGGCTGGCGACACCGGCGACGCGGGCGGGCATCACAAGTCACTCTCAACTTCTTCCACTCTGGGTGCGTGCCTGCTGCCTGCCAGCGATGCACTAGGCCAATCAGCAGCAGGATCTTTGCACACTCCTAATGCTGATTGGCCCAATGTGTGGTGCTGTGCAGGCGCACAAGCCGAGGAAGCGCGCAGCCAGGCTGGGTCCTAGGGAGCGCACAGAGTCAGTGAGAGTTCGAGGGGGGGGGGCCTTCAAGCTGAGCCTGCAGTGAGCGCAGCTGCAGCGGGCGGGGCCTTCCGTGCGCTTCGGGCCCCCCTGTTCCGCAGGCCCAATAGCAGTGGCTTACCCTGCCTATATTGACGGTACGCCACTGGTTGTACATACAGTGGGGGAAATAATTATTTGACCCCTCACTGATTTTGTAAGTTTGTCCAATGACAAAGAAATGAAAAGTCTCAGAACAGTATCATTTCAATGGTAGGTTTATTGTAACAGTGGCAGATAGCACATCAAAAGGAAAATCAAAAAAATAACTTTAAATAAAAGATAGCAACTGATTTGCATTTCATTGAGTGAAATAAGTATTTGAACCCTCTAACAAAAAAAAGACTTAATACTTGGTGGAAAAACCCTTGTTTGCAAGCACAGAGGTCAAACGTTTCTTGTAATTGATGACCAAGTTTGCGCACATTTTAGGAGGAATGTTGGTCCACTCCTCTTTGCAGATCATCTCTAAATCCCTAAGGTTTCGAGGCTGTCTCTGTGCAACTCTGAGCTTGAGCTCCCTCCATAGGTTTTCGATTGGATTAAGGTCCGGAGACTGACTAGGCCACTCCATGACCTTAATGTGCTTCTTCTTGAGCCACTCCTTTGTTGCCTTTGCTGTATGTTTTGGGTCATTGTCGTGCTGGAACACCCATCCACGACCCATTTTCAGTTTCCTGGCAGAGGGAAGGAGGTTGTCGCTCAGGATTTCACGATACATGGCTCCGTCCATTTTCCCGTTTATGCGAATAAGTTGTCCTGTGCCCTTAGCAGAAAAACACCCCCAAAGCAAAATGTTTCCACCCCCATGCTTGACGGTGGGGACGGTGTTTTGGGGGTCATAGGCAGCATTTTTCTTCCTCCAAACACAGCGAGTTGAGTTAATGCCAAAGAGCTCTATTTTGGTCTCATCAGACCACAGCACCTTCTCCCAGTCACTCTCTGAATCATTCAGGTGTTCATTGGCAAACTTCAGACGGGCCTGCACATGTGCCTTCCTGAGCAGGGGGACCTTGCGAGCCCTGCAGGATTTTAATCCATTGCGGTGTAATGTGTTTCCAATGGTTTTCTTGGTGACTGTGGTCCCTGCTAATTTGAGGTCATTAACTAACTCCTCCCGTGTAGTTCTAGGATGCTTTTTCACCTTTCTCAGAACCATTGACACCCCACGAGGTGAGATCTTGCGTGGAGCCCCAGAGCGAGGTCGATTGATGGTCATTTTGTGCTCCTTCCATTTTCGAAACAATCGCACCAACAGTTGTCACCTTCTCTCCCAGCTTCTTGCTAATGGTTTTGTAGCCCATTCCAGCCTTGTGCAGGTCTATAATTTTGTCTCTGACATCCTTGGACAGCTCTTTGGTCTTTCCCATGTTGGAGAGTTTGGAGTCTGCTTGATTGATTGATTCTGTGGACAGGTGTCTTTTATACAGGTGACTAGTTAAGACAGGTGTCCTTAATGAGGGTGACTAATTGAGTAGAAGTGTCTAACCACTCTGTGGGAGCCAGAACTCTTAATGGTTGGTAGGGGTTCAAATACTTATTTCACTCAATGAAATGCAAATCAGTTGCTATCTTTTATTTAAAGTTATTTTTTCGATTTTCCTTTTGATGTGCTATCTGCCACTGTTACAATAAACCTACCATTGAAATGATACTGTTCTGAGACTTTTCATTTCTTTGTCATTGGACAAACTTACAAAATCAGTGAGGGGTCAAATAATTATTTCCCCCACTGTATATATAAATACAGAATCCCTCAGAAAGAGGTTTTTGCAGACACTGTAATTACAGATATTTAGGTGAAGCCCTATTAGGACCTTCCTCTTCAATTATATCGCCAAAGAGCTATTTATCTTAGCACCCATTCGTGTGGGGCATAATTATTCATATATATTTTAGGCTGTTTGTGTCTCTTGTACATATGGTTGTACAGTACAAGTACTATGAAGGTCAAAGTTTTAGATGCCTATTATAGGCGTATTTCTGGATAGTAAATGACCCTCTATGTGTCTCACTCCACCTAATAAGAAACGTGGCAATGGAATGACAAACAGGGACATTAGAAAAAAGGGAAATGTGAAGAGAGCCCAAGGAACATTTGACCCATTCTTAATAGTCTTTAATGAGTAAATATTGACTTGAAAAAGGAAAGTTTTAGAGCAAAATACTCCACACATTTGCTTAAAATGTAAATTCTGTGGCAACGTGAAATTTTTCTCCGACTGGTAGTACACTTTGATTCAAAGAGAATCCAGATTGGATGCTCATTTGGATATTTTTTTCTAAAGCATCAATTAAACATTAAGAGACTGTATCAAAACCTGAAAATAAGGGTTATTGCATATTTTATGGAGATAACAAGCATTATGATTATAAAGCACGATTTTTGAAATTCAAAACAAAAGCTTCACTTGAAAGGGAAATATATCTTTTAATCTATCTGTCAATCTATCTATCTGGTCCTCATTAATGGCCATGTGGTTTTGCGGATACCAGTTTTGTGTGTGGCCATTAACGATAAAGACTAAATAAATAGTGCAGCCTTACTCAGTTAATTTGAGTCCACTGTGTAGTACTTGCTCCGTGAAGGGGCCACGTTTCAACCCTAACAATCACAGTCTGTCATTGGAATGTCATTGATGAGCCTTTATTTGTGTTTGCATGGAAACTCTTTACATAGGAACTGCATTTAGGATCAGCAATAGCATTTTACACTCCAGCTACTTTGGAAAGAACACAGAAGTGGCATTTCAATAATTGGCGACCTATAGACCAAGCATATAGTAAGATTAACTGAGGGAATTTTAGCATACAGTGTCTCAATCAGAGGATACATAATATTGTGTCAAAGATAAACATATCCCAGCTCTTCCTCCCTAAATCTGATCGTTTCCTTTAATCCAATTTTTTCTCATATTACAATTATTAAAACTGAGAAATAAATCTCCTTGCTGTGACCCAGGAGCTCAGCCAATGTCAGTCTCCTGGAGTGACGGCCCCAGCCTCTTCTATGTCTGCAGTAGGATAAAAGGATTAAGTCTTATGTCAAAGCCCCTCCCCTTGAGACAAAGAAAGAAAAGATATGTAGGAGATTAACCCCTATTTTCCCATGTCAGTCTACAGTGGCTGACAAACTGGGATTGCAACCATATTTCCTAGGTTTACTTTTACTTTAAGTATGAACTTTTCTTTCATTCTGGTTAATTTAGAGAGTGAATTGATTCTAAGCTAATCATATCTGTGTGGAATTTCACAAAATGTCAGTATTCAAGCGAATCCGAAACTTGTGTGATTTGATTTGAACAAATCACTCAGAATATCATCCACCATTTTACAAATCAGAAGACAGCACAGCAGGGCAGAAAAGATGAAGAAGGAGGATCACATTACCCCAGGCAGGGCCCTAGATGGTGGGTTGCCTATAATACTTTGCAATCATCCTGAGCCAAGCCTTAAAGGGGTTGTCCTGGCATATATATTGATAAACTATCATCAGAATAGGTAATTAATATCAGATCGGTTGGTGCCCTTGGTGTCGGACCCAGCTATTTTAAGAGGAGGCGGTGCTGAATGCGAGTGCTACTTCCTCTTCATTATATTAAACGTTGTCTCCTCTGGAGTGACGGCATTGTTTAATGGAGTGAGTACTTGTTACCCTGCACTTCTGAGGCGTCGTGAATAGTGATGAGCGGCAGTAGTCATATTCAAATCCGCCAATTTGAATATTCGTTATATTCTACGATATTTTTTACTCGAAAAATCGACAAGGTAATGATCGCGTAATATGCGAATTTTCGTAATGCAAATTTTTATCGCAAATTTTTCAATTGCCGAGCAAAAACATGATTCCTCCCTGCTTCTTGATTGTGGGCCAATGAGTCATATCACTATATCGAATATATTAGTTTTTTCGAATATTCGTAATATTCTAAAACAAGAATATATACCATACAGCCAATATTCGAAAAAAACGAATGTAGAGCAATTTAGCTAATATAGTGCTATAATCTTTAACTTTTAATAGTTGTAATTTTTTTCCAATCTGAACTTCAGATGAGAAAAAAATTAAAACTATTAGACAAAGAAGATTATAGCACTATATTAGCTAAATTGCTCTATATTCGTTTTTTTTCTTGTAATATATTCTTGTTTTAGAATATTACGAATATTCGAAAAAATGAAAATATAAGTTTTTTCGAATATTCGTAATATTCTAAAACAAGAATATATAGCAATATATAGCGAATATTCGAAAAAAAACAAAACGAATATAGAGCAATTTAGCTAATATAGTGCTATAATCTTTTTTTCAATAGTTGAAACTTCAGATGAGAAAAAAATTACAACTATTAGACAAAGAAGATTATAGCACTATATTAGCTAAATTGCTCTACATTCGTTTTTTCGAATATTCGCTATATTGCTATATATTCTTGTTTTAGAATATTACGAATATTCGAAAAAACTAATATATTCAATATCATTTTTCCCATTTAAAGTCATGATTCCTCCCTGCTTCTTGCTTGTGGGCCAATGAGTCATTGGCCCACAAGCAAGAAGCAGGGAGGAATCATGTTTTTACTCGGCAATTGAAAAATTTGCAATAAAAATTTGCATTATGAAAATTCTCAATAAAAAAATCTCGAATATTCGAAATTACGATATATATCACTTTATTCAAAATATTCGCAAATTTTCGAATTACCTATATTCGCGATAAAAATTCGAAATTCGAATATTCATGATCAACACTAGTCGTGAAGAACAAGCTCTAGAAACAGATTATTGGCGGGGGTGCAGGGTGTTGGACAGGGTCAGTTTTTGGGAAGTAATAGCAGTTAGTTAGTTAGAGTACTTAGTTAGTTAGTTAGTCTACAGTAATGATTTTTTTTTGTTTTTATTAAAATTTTCAAATACAATAGCCAATCAGAAGTATATGTTGTAACATAGCATGTGATCAGTATCAGGTGCAGCATTAAAGGACATTTCAAAAGTCATTCACATAAATATCACTGCACTGCATTAATAAAATCTACAAAGATAGGGTTATAAAACCCAGTGTTACAGTATGAAATACAGAATCTTGTCAGTGCCAGAAGATCTGCTAAAGACGTGCAGATGATTTATCCTTCTCCTGAGCAGGAAGCCCTCTCACTACCCTAACCACTAGACTCATGTATATAGAGTCCTCAGGGGGAAGGACAGTGAGAGCATACAGTGGCGCACCCCTAGAACAACCAGACATTTATTTATTTTATCCCTCAGTGCCGCACCGCCGATCACAACAGGCGGCGCGGCCCTGGATGTAATTGCGGCAGCGGCGGTGGTGGCGGCGGGCAGTAGGAGATGACCGCTTCCATTGTGGAAGTGTTCATCTCCATATCCATCTGTATCGCTGTCCTCATGTTCTCCTTGTGCAGCAGTGCGCTCCGGGCCCGCCTGCTCCAGGCCTACAGTACTCCTCCTTCCTTAGTTCCTTGGCTTCCCCCCAGCCAGGCCCGAGCCGCGGACCGCCCGCTCCCCGCCCACTACACTGGGCGGGCAATTGGGCCTGGCTGCCTGTGTGTATTAATAAAAAAAAAATTAAAAATTAAAAAATTATGCGGTCCGGACGGGCCCCCAGTGGCGTAGGCATAGCCACTGCTATGGTTGCTATGGCGATCCCTACGCCACTGTAATGGAGGGACAACCAGAAGGATCATCCCCTGATTCCTGGGATTCTGGAAGCCCAATTCCAACAGTGTCATCATATTCTGATCCCTACAACTAAGTAGGCCGTTCAATAACCACTAACATGGAGCAGGAGCTGCCATTTATTTGAGAGGACTTCTCTTATTGTTTTTGTTTTTGAGCTCCTCTCTGTGTTATTGTAAGGACTCCATTCAGGACTCCACTTGAATCCAGAAAGTTTTGCACTACAGTTGTGTTTTATCATGTTTAACCCCTTTTTACCCTATTTTTAGGTTATCAAGGGACTTGGTTAACGCAACGTTTAAAGTAAAATACCAGGAAAGACTTTTCTGTGCTTAACCGTTCTACAACAAAAACTTTGCACTTTAAAATGTTTTTTATACATGTTTTATACCCTATTTTAGGTATGGACTTTGTCTTCTGAACCATATCATGGACTTTACTGCCCTTATCTGAGATCATTTTCTAATAACCATTTTTGGCAGTAGCACATCTACCATAAAGAAAAAGTGTATGTGATATATTTTATATATTTGCCTAGAATGTATTTTTGTGCATAACCCTTTATTCACAGGAGGTTATTTAAGACATTGCAATGTCTATATTCACATGTGCATATTTGGAGGTGTGTATTTGGTGTATTTCAGGACACGGCTTCAGACATTACCAACGTCCAGGGCGACTTACATTTTAGCATGGCGGTATGCAGCGTCCCACTACGTGTGTGTGGGCACTGCTTAAAAGCACTTTTTGTCTTAACAATTGTATTATGCTGTATTGTGGAACTTTGTATTAATGTAACGGTAAAATCCCTGTTACCAGGCCGATTAGGTGTAATTTATACATCCCACCACTAAATGGGGATATATCTTAGGTCATATATATACCTAGGTCAGGCCTAGTGAGGCAGAAAAAGTTCAGTTGAGACCAGAGATCAGATCAGTGTTAAAAATGTAGTAAGAGTCTAGAGCAGATCTGAGGAGATCAGATTAGGTTAGTGGGAGAAAATGTAGAGTGAAGACTCCATGACACAGATTAGTGAGTGGAGCCAACTTCCCCATGAGGTGGTACTAAGATGTGAGGCGCAGAAGAGCGTTTTCCTTCTGTGGCCGGACTATACACTTGCATCCCTGACCAATAGGAGAGAGTTTGCCTCCCTGGAATAGAAACAAGCTTACTAAGGAATCATCGGTGATAAGAGCCATTATTGAGGGCCACAGACACCTTTGCGCATGGTGGAGGACTTATAGCTTCTGGCAGCCACACCATACTTCTGAGAGACAGATGAGTTTACCTGTCCCAATGTTCAGCTTGTAGGGAAAAGACAAGGAATAGGACAGAGCACATCAATAGGAACAAGGTACACCTAACCCACAGCTCCAAGTCAAGCCTAAAAAGCCTAGAAACAGTGGATTTGCAGAACAACTCTAAAAACATCAAGAGACTGTATTTTGTACTGCTATCAACCAAAGTCATCCTCAGTAAAAGAGTTGCATTTTTCCACTGTCTACCTCATTATTACTACTAATGGTTGTACCACCATTAACGGTACTGGCGTCACGACAAAAACCATCAAGGGACTCAGCCGCAACAAGCACCCTAAGCACCCCTAACATCAAGGGCACCTCAACCACCATCTTGGCTGATGCTTCCCTACCACAGAGCGTGCCCCGGAGGATTTCGTGCTGTCCACCTCAACACTGTGCTGCCAGCCCAGGGAGGCTTTCTGCTAACCGTGAGTAAACTGATGAACTGTGTGTTATATTTTGGCCCCTCATCGGTCCACCGTGCACCTCACGTGTCGCCCCTCCGCTACTGGCTGGCTGCATGTGTTAGAATATACCATTGGATTTGAGTTTTCACGATCTAACTCAGATCCGATGGTATATTCTAACCACCAGGCGTTCCCATGGTGACGGGGACGCTTGTGGGGAGGAATATGCCTGACTCATTGACCACAAGCATTTTAAGCAGGGAGGAATCATTTGTTCAGATGTAAAAAATGACAAATATTCGATATAACGAATATATAGCAGTATATTCGTAATATTCGCAAATTAATCGAAGTTGCGATATTCGCTATTAATATTCGCTATTCGAATATTCGCGCTCAACACTATTCCTGATAAATGTCCGATAATAGTTGGCAAACCCAAGGAAGCGCTGAATAGAACGGAGACCACTGGGGCGAGGCCATTGCAGAACTGCCGAAACCTTCTGAGGGTCCATGGAGAACCCTTCAGCAGAAATGATATAGCCCAAGAAAGCAACCTGAGACAGGTGAAATTCACATTTCTCAAGCTTATAGAAAAGCCCATCCTACGTAACCGTTGAAGCACTAATCTGACATCCAGGTAGTGTGATTCAATGGAGTCCGAATAAACCAAGATGTCATCCAAATAGACCACCACACATTGCTGCAACATATCACGAAATACATCATTAATGAACTCCTGGAAGACAGCGGGTGCATTGCACAAGCCAAAAGGCATGACCAGATATTCATAATGACCGAATCTGGTGTTTTCCACTCGTCACACTCCTTGATCCTTACAAGGTTATATGCTGCCCTTAGGTCAAGCTTGGTAAAGACGTTGCTCCCTTGAGGTGGTCGAACAATTCGTTAATCAACGGAATCGGGTATGCATTCTTGACAGTAATGCAATTGAGACCCCTATAGTCAATGCAAGGTCTCAACTCGGCTCCCTTTTTTTTTACAAAGAAAAATCCAGCACCCGCTGGAGAAGTGGACTTGCGAATGTGACCCCAGAAAAGCGCGTCTGCAACGTACTCCTCCATAGCCTTATTCTCCGCAACGGAAAGAGGATAAACCCTGCCACGAGGGGGAATGGCATCGGGATGCAGCACAATCTACACAATCTACAGTACAATCGTAGGGACAATGAGGAGGAAGGGCACCAGCGCACATCTTGTCAAATACATCTAGATACTCAAGATATTCAGGAGGCAACACAGAATCCGAGGAGGTACAAAGTACATTAACAGGCCCATTTACGCAAACAGCTCTACACTGTGGAGACCAAGAGAGGATCTCTGCCGACTGCCAATCAAAGGTCGGATTGTGCCGCTGAAGCCATAGGAACCCCAAAACCACGGAGTAGTGTGGGGACGAAATAGCCTGAAAACAGGCAGATTCCCTGTGAACAGCCCCAATCGCCCTATTGACGGGAACAGTCTCGTGGGTAACCTGCGTCGGTCGCAGAAGTCTCCCATCAATGGCCTCAATGGCCAGTGGAGTAACACAAGGGTGCAGGGGTATGGAATTTGCAGCAACAAATGTACTGTCAATAAAATAACCACCAGCAGCGGAGTCCACCAATGCTTGAGTAACCGCTGTGCCCCCTGTGCAGGAGAGGGCAACTGTGATCAGCGGTTTATCTTTACGGGAAGCCAGGGACGAGGAAATTCCACCCAAGATCTGCCCCTGACAGGACCTTAGGTGTGAGCGTTTCCCGGACGGGCCAGGTATGACTTCAGGAAATGCCCCCTGAGACAGGCACCAATACAGGCACCGGCCCTCCCTTCTCCTAAAGGCCCACTCAGCCTCAGAAAGGCGAGTGAATCCCAGCTGAATAGGTTCACTGCCAGAAGCACCATCCCCAGGAGGTATGGGAGGTGAGTGAGGAATGGGTGGGAAAGAAAACTTAAGCCAATCTGGTAGGAGGCCTCCACAGGCGCTCCTTAAACGAAGGCATCTCCCTGAGCCTGGCATCAATCAAAATGAGGAAGGAAACGAGAGCCTCGAGCTCATCAGGGAGATCCTTAGCCGCAACCTCGTCCTTCAATGCATCAGAGAGACCATACGTGAAGGCAGCCACCAGTGCCTCATTATTCCAACCCACCTCTGCAGCCAGGGTACGGAAATCAATGGCATGTTCAGCCATGGTTCGTATGCCCTGTTGAATGGACAGGAGCTGCTTTGCAGCAGAGGCAGAACGAGCAGGTACATTGAATACCCTTCAAAAGGAGGCAACAAAACTCGGGTAATTGCGTATCATAGTTTTATCGTTCTCCCATGAGGGATTCGCCCAGGCCAAGGCCTTGGGAGCAGCAGGAGGAACCACCGGCCCAGCAGCACCAGGAGGAAGGTGTGCGGTGCATGCAAGCAACGCCTAAGCGAACTGACCCAAAAGTGTCACGGAACCATGAACCAGACGTACAACAAGAGATAAGTGAAAATAAGAAGGCTTTATTGAAAATAAAGCTGTAAAGCAAAAGTCCAAACGAATGGTGAAACCGAAGCAGAGTCTTTGAGAGGCCAGAGATCAGGAACCAGAAGGGTAGTCAGACGAAGCCAGGATCAGGAACCAGCAGGGTAGTCAGACGAAGCCAGGATCAGGAACCAGCAGGGTAGTCAGACGAAGCCAGGATCAGGAACCAGCAGGGTAGTCAGACGAAGCCAGGATCAGGAACCAGAAGCAGCAGCAGTCTTAGAAGCATGTGAACACAGGAGGACCAAGCAAGGAACTGAAGCCACAGACCTCCTATATATATGAGCTAGGCATCCAGCTCCTCCCAGAGGGAAGGAGGAGCCGCAGGGTGGAAGGCTACAAGAAACCCATAAACCAAGATGGCCGCCAGCACATGTCAAACGAAGGAGAACAGCAAGAAGGTAAGACCATGACAGTACCTCCCCCTCAAGGGCCCCTCCTCCGCGGAGCAAAAAACGGTTTCTGAGGGAAGCGTGCGTGGAAGGCTCGGAGCAAGGCAGGAGCATGGACATCTGCGGAGGAAACCCAGGAACGCTCCTCTGGACCATAACCACGCCAATGGACCAAAAACTGCACCCGACCGCGGACCAGGCGTGAGTCCAGGATATTGCTCACCTCATACTCCTCATGATTGCCCACTCGGACCGGACGAGGCCGAGGAACCGAGGAAGTGAAACGATTACACACCAGTGGCTTCAACAGGGAGACATGAAACACGTTAGAGATCCGCATGCCAGGAGGAAGTGCAAGGGCATAGGCTACCGGGTTTACCCTGCGAAGCACTCGGAAGGGACCAACAAAGCGAGGCGCCAGCTTGGGAGTGGGCACTCGAAGGTTGAGGTTGCGGGTGGACAACCATACACGGTCTCCGACCTGGTAGGAAGGAGCAGGCGCTCGTCTGCGATCAGCCTGGAGTCTCTGGCGCTGCGCAGAGGCCTCAAGGGACTTCTGGATCTGTACCCAAGAAGCACGTAGGACGGAAAGGTGATCCTCCACAGCCGGAATATCCTGGGGAGAGAATACCTCCGGTAACACGGCAGGTTGGAACCCATAATTGGCCATGAAGGGAGACGTCCCAGAGGAAGAGTTCACCGCCGTGTTCCTGGCAAACTCAGCCCAAGGCAGAAGGTCAACCCAATTGTCTTGGTGATCGGAGACATAGCAACGAAGGAATTGCTCCAAGGCCTGATTGGATCGTTCTGCGGCCCCATTGGACTGAGGGTGGTAGGCCGAGGAGAAGGAGAGATGAATCCCCAACTGGGAGCAAAAGGCGCGCCAGAACCTGGACACAAACTGAGTCCCCCGATCCGACACAATCTCCTTGGGCAAACCGTGCAACCGGAAGACCTCCCTGGCAAAAATCGTGGCCAACTCTTGTGCAGAGGGTAACTTCTTGAGAGGAACACAGTGGCACATTTTGGAAAACCGATCCACAATCATGAGAATGACCGTATGGCCTCGGGATGCAGGGAGGTCCACAATGAAATCCATCCCCAGGTGTGACCATGGGCGCTCCCCGGTGGCTATGGGTTGCAGAAGGCCCAACGGAAGGTGCCGAGGGGACTTACTCTGGGCACAAACGGAGCATGCCGCTACATATGCGGCGATGTCGGAACGTAGGGAAGGCCACCAGAACAGACGTGAAACAGCCCAGGACAGCTGATTCTTTCCAGGATGCCCCGCGGTCTTGGAGTTATGGTAGGTTCGCAACAACCGAGTGCGCAACTCCTCAGGCACAAAACATCTGCCGTTGGGTCTCCCAGGGGGAGCACCAGATTGAGCCGCCAAAATCTGCTCACCCAGGGGAGAGGTCAGGCTGGTGCGAATGGCGGCCAGGATCTGATTCGGAGGTATGACCGAAGTCGGAATCGACTCCTCCCTGGACAGCTCGGAGTACTGCCGTGATAGGGCATCCGCCCTGATGTTCTTGGAACCGGGTAGGTAGGAGACCACGTAATTAAAACGTGACAAGAACAGAGCCCATCTGGCCTGACGTGGTGTCAATCTCTTGGCCTCAGAAAGGTAGGTCAGATTCTTATGGTCCGTCAGGATGAGAACCGGAACCACCGAACCCTCGAGCAAGTGCCTCCATTCTTTAAGGGCCTGCACGATGGCCAATAACTCCCTGTCACCAATCTGATAGTTGCACTCCGCGGAAGACAGTTTCCGGGAGTAAAACCCACAAGGAAGCAGAGGACCCTCTGGTGTTCTACGCTGAGACAGAAGGGCGCCTACTCCCGTCTCAGACACGTCCACCTCGAGGACAAAGGGCAACCCAGGGTTGGGATGCGACAGAATCGGAGCCGACACAAAAGCGGACTTTAGGGCCTCAAAAGCTCGGATGGCCTCGAGCGGCCAGACCTGGGAATTACTGCCCTTCCTGGTCAGATCCGTGAGAGGCTTGGCCAGCATGGAAAAGTCCCTGATGAACTTCCGATAATAATTGGCGAAGCCCAAAAAGCGCTGCAGGGAACGAAGACCACTGGGCTGGGGCCACTGTAAGACAGCCGAAACCTTCTCAGGATCCATGGAGAACCCCTCAGCGGAAATGATGTAACCTAAGAAGGTTACCTGGGATCGGTGAAATTCGCATTTCTCAAGCTTACCGAACAGCTTGTTCTCTCGTAACCGTTGCAACACTCGTCTGACATCCAGAATGTGGGCCTCCATGGATTCAGAATATACCAAGATGTCATCCAAATAGACCACCACACACTGCTGCAACAGGTCACGGAAAACATTGTTGATGAATTCCTGAAAGACTGCGGGCGCATTGCACAACCCAAAGGGCATAACCAAGGATTCATAATGACCAGTCCTGGTGTTAAACGCGGTCTTCCACTCATCGCCCGCCTTGATCCTTACCAGGTTATATGCCGCCCTCAGGTCGAGTTTGGTAAAGACCGTGGCCCCTTTAAGGCGATCGAACAGCTCGGAAATCAAGGGTATCGGGTAAGCGTTCTTGATCGTGATGCGATTGAGACCCCTGTAATCGATGCAAGGCCTCAACTCACCGCCCCTCTTTTTCACAAAGAAAAATCCAGCCCCTGCCGGGGACGAGGTTTTGCGAATGTGTCCGCGTGAAAGCGCCTCCCTCACGTACTCCTCCATGGCCTCATTCTCTGCTACCGACAGTGGATAGACTTTGCCGCGAGGAGGAACGGCACCAGGTTGTAACTCTATGGCACAATCGTATGGGCGGTGCGGAGGTAGGGCAACCGCGCGCACCTTATCGAATACATCCCGGTACTCCTCGTATTCAGGAGGCAACAGAGAGTCCGAGGAAGTACACAGCAACTTGACAGACCCATGGATGCAACTAGCCCCACACTGCGGTGACCACGAGAGGATCTCGGCCGATCTCCAATCGAAAGTCGGATTATGCTTCTGGAGCCAGGGGTACCCCAAGACCACCGAGTAGTGTGGAGACGAAATAACCTGGAGGCAGACCGACTCTCTGTGAACGGCACCAATGGCTATCCCCACTGGAAGGGTCTTATGAGTCACGTGTGACGACAGAAGGGGTCTGCCGTCTATCGCCTCAAGAGCCAGTGGGGAACCTCGAGCCTGCAGAGGAATGGAATTGGCGGCAGCGAACACACTATCAATGAACAAACCACCAGCACCAGAGTCCACCAACGCCTGGGTCGTCACCGAGCCCCCGACCCAGGAGAGGACAACAGTGATCAGTGGTTTGTCAACACGGGAAACCGGGGACGAGGAGACTCCACCCAAGATCTGCCCCCGACAGGATCTCAGGTACGAGCGTTTCCCGGACGGTTCGGACATGCCAACCGAAAATGCCCACCGAGACCACAGTATATGCATCGACCCTCGCGTCTCCGGAGTACCCTCTCCCCCTCGGACAGGCGAGCAAACCCCAGCTGCATGGGTTCACCCCCAGACAAGTCATCCCCAGGAGGCGTGGGAGGAGAGGGAGGCACGGGTGGGACAGCAAACGTAGGCGCCAATCTGTTAGAAGACCTCCGCAGGCTCTCCTTAAAGGAAGGTCTCTCCCTGAGTCTGGTGTCAATCAAAATCAGGAAAGAAATAAGAGACTCGAGCTCCACTGGTAGGTCCTTAGCTGCAACCTCATCCTTCAAGGCATCCGAGAGACCATGAGAGAAAGCAGCGACCAGAGCCTCATTATTCCAGCCCACCTCTGCTGCCAGGGTACGAAACTCAATGGCGTATTCAGCTACGGATCGTGAACCCTGTCTGATGGACATAAGGAGCTTCGCGGCAGAGGCAGCACGAGCCGGCACATCGAATACCTTCCGAAGAGAAGCAACAAAACCGGAAAACTCGGCAACCACCGGATTGTTGTTCTCCCATAAAGGGCTGGCCCAGGCCAAGGCCTTGTCCGAGAGCAGCGAGATCAAGAAGCCCACCTTTGATCTCTCAGTAGGAAAGGCATGTGGCAGCAACTCGAAATAAATGCCCACCTGGTTAAGGAAACCTCGGCACTGAGTTGGCTCTCCCCCAAAGCGCTGTGGAAGAGGGGCAGAACCGGTCATACCCCGAAACACCGCAGGCGCAACAACAGGTGTCGGGGTAGACTCTGGCGCAACAACCGGAGCGGCAGTAGGAGCGACAACCGACCCATCGGCAACGGGAGCGAAATGAGCCGTGCGTTCAAGTAGGGTTTGCAACGCCACAGCGAACCGACCCAACAGGTGATCCTGCTGATCAAGTCTGGCAACCAGCATGGGTAGCGAGGATGGCCCTGTACCGTCAGAACTCATTGCTTGGTCCTAATGTCACGGAACCATGAACCAGACGTACAACAAGAGATAAGTGAAAATAAGAAGGCTTTATTGAAAATAAAGCTGTAAAGCAAAAGTCCAAACGAATGGTGAAACCGAAGCAGAGTCTTTGAGAGGCCAGAGATCAGGAACCAGAAGGGTAGTCAGACGAAGCCAGGATCAGGAACCAGCAGGGTAGTCAGACGAAGCCAGGATCAGGAACCAGCAGGGTAGTCAGACGAAGCCAGGATCAGGAACCAGCAGGGTAGTCAGACGAAGCCAGGATCAGGAACCAGAAGCAGCAGCAGTCTTAGAAGCATGTGAACACAGGAGGACCAAGCAAGGAACTGAAGCCACAGACCTCCTATATATATGAGCTAGGCATCCAGCTCCTCCCAGAGGGAAGGAGGAGCCGCAGGGTGGAAGGCTACAAGAAACCCAGAAACCAAGATGGCCGCCAGCACATGTCAAACGAAGGAGAACAGCAAGAAGGTAAGACCATGACAAAAAGGTGATCTTGTTGATCAAGCCTTGAGACCAGCATAGGGAGCGTGGGGGTACCTGCATCGGCAGGATTCATGGCCCTTGCTTAATGTCACGGGAGCCAGGAAACCAGACCACATGCAAACGGAGGTAAAATAAAGTTGTTTATTTAAAGGAACATAAATAAACATTCATCAGGGACAGCGAGGTTAGGAAGAAGCCGGTCAAGTCCAATGCAGGTAGTCGTCCAAGCCGGAATTAGGTCCAAAGAGGGCAGTCGTCCAAGCCGGGGTCAGGTCCAAAGCAGGTAGTCGTCCAAGTCGGGGGTCAGATCCAAAGCGGGTACATCTGCCGATGCGGGGTCGAGAGCCAGAGGAAAAAGTCAGCCAGGCCGGATCATACACAGGAACACACAATGAGCTCAGACTGCCAGAGATGCACCTTAGAGAACAAACGCAAGGGCAATGAACCTGAAGCCTGAGCAGACTGATATAGTCAGGTGTTGCCACATCATCACTGTGTGACACCCAGGCAGCAGGCAAGTGATGATGCACTCAGAGGTTATAAGAGACTGCAGTCTGCACATATCCATGAGGATAAGATAAGACCTTGACAGCCATCAGTGACATCGTACCTTACGCCTTCTCTCTGGAGCGTGCATTGCGTCGTGTCATTGATTAAGCCATCGAGGACCAGGAGCTGGAAGATGAGGAAGTCGCAATGCTGAATGAATTCCCAGGGGGGGTACTCCATCTGAGACAAGTCAGCAGGAATCTGAAGAGGAGTCAGAGGAGGATGGTGGCTGGGGGGAGGAGGAGGAGGAGCAAGAAGAGCAGGCTTTGAGGGGGCTTTAAACTTTTCGGTGTTGTCCATGGCTAGGGGGAGGAGACCGAAGACGACATTCTCCTGGGCGATGAGCAGGAGCCAAGGTGCTCCACCGCTTCCAATTTAGTGCAAATGGGGGACTTCATGATCCAGTGTTTGAAGAGGGACCCCCATATAAAAAGCATAAAGGGCAAGGACCAGTACAGGGTGGCAATGTAATTAGACCCCCGGTACAAACACAAAATGGCAGACATGTTACCCGCATCAAAGAGGGCTGTCAGAATGCAGTATTTCCAGGCCTTGCTGCGGGAGATGCTGCATTCTGCTGTTGCGGGCACCTGCAGAGGAATTTCCACCCACAGCTAAATAGGTGCGGGTACCAATTATACCGCGCCTGCAAGAAGAGGGCGGTTTGGAGATGTGTTGGTCACTTCAGATATGAGATAATTCTTTCAACCAACCCATCGACAGCTTCCCTCCGGATCCAGCCTCAGGGAACGCCTAGACCGACGGGTGTCCAACTACATCAGGTTAACGGCCGATGTGGACACTCTGAGAAGCGAGGAACCCCTGGACTACTGTGGCCAGAGCTGGCATAATTTTCAATGCACCTCTTGGCTTACTCCTCGTCGAGTGTCTTGTCCGAAAGGACGTTTAGCGCAGCAGGGGGGATCGTGACCGATAAGCGCACCCGCCTAGCTCATGACAGTGTGGACTACCTCACATTTCAAAAAATTAATGAGGCATGTATCTCGGAGGAATTCAACACCTGTGATGACCATGTGTAATTGAATTTTCTCATGCCAGCCCACACATATCCGCCACCACCCAGAACAAAGAATGGTCCTTATCTTATGCATATACAGCGGCATAAAATGCTTTTTCTGTCAGGTGAATACCAAATTTTTGGGACCTGTACTCCAGTGGCCTACAGTAAAAATTTTATCCAGTGACCGCCTAATGTACCTCCAGCCACATAATTACAAGTTCTTTTCTGTAAGGTTAATGCCTAATTTTGGGGCCTGTACTGGCCTACAGTAAAATTTTGATCCAGTGACCGCCTAATGTACCTCCAGCCACATAATCACAAGTTTTTTTCTGTCAGGTGAATGCCTAATTTTTTGGGCCTGTACTCCAGTGGCCTACAGTAAAATTTTTATCCAGTGACCGCCTAATGCACCTCCAGCCACATCATCACAAGTTCTTTTCTGTTAGGTGAATGCCTAATTTTTGGGGCCTGTACTTGCGTGACCTAAAATAAAAATTTTCTAGGCTCCAGCAGGGCACATTTTTGAGAGTTTCCCATTAAGATGCATAAAAATAGCCCCTGATTAAAATAAAAAAAAATTGTGGGAATTTGTGCCAATGATCCCCCTTTGGTATGTCACTGTCCATGTTGTGGGACTATTTGTGCTCTTCTAGTAAGTATTTGGTGGCTGCAAATATGACCTGAAGGTTTTTCAGGTTCGCTTGCCATTAAATTCAATGGGTCCCGCCATGAACGCGCGGTTCGCGAACATTTGATCGCGAACGCGCGTTAGCAATCCGTCCCGGCCGATGTTCGTCCATCACTACTTACAGTACATGTCGTGAAGCTGAGGGTCATAATCTATTGTTCTCTGATTCTCTTTGTGCCATTTATAAAGAAAATTATACAAATATTGAACAGGCAGCCATGCTATTGAACACACATCATCACTTTAGCCAATCCATTTATCCAATCCGTTCTAAATTTAGCCTAGTCACTTGTTTTAGTGAACCCTTTGCATTCCCCAGTGTGATGCATTGCTTTTCGTCCTTGTCTTTACATTTCCCTGTAGTATACAAACTACAAAAAATGGTGTGGTGTCAAAAGGCAGGAAGTGCTCAACCCCATATGCAGTTGTGCATCTATAACCAGGGGAGCAGATCCTGCACTTGTGGCCCCTTTCTAATAGCGATCCCATCCCCAGCAAAAATGCATAAAGTGGAGGATGCCGGCAGCAGACCACAAGTACCACAAAAAGAAATCCTACACAAGATAGAAAAATGTGTGGATGTAAATAGCTATATGAAATAAACATTAATGAGGAAGGTGCACTACTGTGGATGCAAACAAACAACTCTGGCTAAACCCTCAAACTGGTGTTAAAATTTAGAATTTAGCTAATATATCCTTATGTGAAGGACATATCTGAGCCCAAGCACTGCGCCAAGGTATCCCAAGTAGCTCGGGACCTGACGCTAACCTACCTGTGCCGTATGGGCAATACCAGGAGCCAGTGGGCGAGTTACCAGAGCGTAAGGCCTAACTCACAGCAAACTCCCAGTTACCTCCAGCATGCATACATGCTTGCAAAGGGAGGAGTGAGGAGGTTGTGAGTCCCTCCCAAGACTGACTGATAAGGCCCAGGCCTCACAGGTGCACCTAAATGTTGCCTGTGGATGAAAATCAGGCACATTTAAATATGGAGTTTATATACCCCCAAACATATCTATATACAAACTACAAAAAATGGTGTGGTGTCAAAAGGCAGGAAGTACTCAACCCCATATGAGGAAGGATCTGTAATATATGTTGATCCGAAACATGTTGATGAAATGAGCCTGATGTTTGGTTTTTAAGCACGTTTCCTAATAAAACACGCACTGCGAGGTGAAGCTGGACAATCAATTTTTTTCGCTACTTCTCAGCCTTTGTTCCGGTTCTGTGTCCGTGCTCCTCGGTGGTGTATGGTGAGGTGAGCTCCAACTTGGTGTTTTTACCCATATGCAGTTGTGCATCTATACCCAGGGGAGCAGAGCCTGCACTTGTGGCCCATTGCGAGCCCCAGCAAAAATGCATACAGTGGAGGATGCCTGCAGCAGACCACAAGTACCACAAAAAGACATCCTTCACAAGATAGTAAAATGTGTGGATGTAAATAGCTATATGAAATAAACATTAATCAATGCTGGAGGTAACTGGGAGTTTGCTGTGAGTAGGACCTTACGCTCCTGTAATTAGCCCACTGGCTCCTGGTATTGCCCATACGGCACAGGTAGGTTAGCGTTAGGTCCTGATCTACAAACCGGATTCCAAAAAAGTTGGGACACTAAACAAATTGTGAATAAAAACTGAATGCAATGATGTGGAGATGGCAAATGTCAATATTTTATTTGTAATAGAACGTAGATGACAGATCAAACGTTTAATCCGAGTAAATGTATCATTTTAAAGGAAAAATACGTTGATTCAAAATTTCACGGTGTCAACAAATCCCCAAAAAGTTGGGACAAGTAGCAATAACGAAGAGCTGGAAGACCAATTAACACTAATTAGGTCAATTGGCAACATGATTGGGTATAAAAAGAGCTTCTCAGAGTGGCAGTGTCTCTCAGAAGCCAAGATGGGTAGAGGATCACCAATTCCCACAATGTTGCGCAGAAAGATAGTGGAGCAATATCACAAAGGTGTTACCCAGCGAAAAATTGCAAAGACTTTGCATCTATCATCATCAACTGTGCATAACATCATCCAAAGATTCAGAGAATCTGGAGCAATCTCTGTGCGTAAGGGTCAAGGCCGTAAAACCATACTGGATGCCCGTGATCTCCGGGCCCTTAAACGACACTGCACCACAAACAGGAATGCTACTGTAAAGGAAATCACAGAATGGGCTCAGGAATACTTCCAGAAACCATTGTCAGTGAACACAATCCACCGTGCCATCCGCCGTTGCCAGCTGAAACTCTACAGTGCAAAGAAGAAGCCAATTCTAAGCAAGATCCACAAGCTCAGGCGTTTTCACTGGGCCAGGGATCATTTAAAATGGAGTGTGGCAAAATGGAAGACTGTTCTGTGGTCAGACGAGTCACGATTCGAAGTTCTTTTTGGAAATCTGGGACGCCATGTCATCCAGACCAAAGAGGACAAGGACAACCCAAGTTGTTATCAACGCTCAGTTCAGAAGCCTGCATCTCTGATGGTATGGGGTTACATGAGAGTGTGTGGCATGGGCAGCTTGCATGTCTGGAAAGGCACCATCAATGCAGAAAAATATATTCAGGTTCTAGAACAACATATGCTCCCATCCAGACGTCATCTCTTTCAGGGAAGACCCTGCATTTTTCAACAAGATAATGCCAGACCACATTCTGCATCAATCACAACATCATGGCTGCGTAGGAGAAGGATCCAGGTACTGAAATGGCCAGTCTGCAGTCCAGATCTTTCACCTATAGAGAACATTTGGTGCATCATAAAGAGGAAGGTGCAACAAAGAAGGCCCAAGACGATTGAACAGTTAGAGGCCTGTATTAGACAAGAATGGGAGAGCATTCCTATTTCTAAACTTGAGAAACTGGTCTCCTCTGTCCCCAGACGTCTGTTGAAGAAGGGGAGATGCCATACAGTGGTGAAAATGGCCTTGTCCCAACTTTTTGGGGATTTGTTGACACCATGAAATTCTGATTCAACATATTTTTCCCTTAAAATGGTACATTTTCTCAGTTTAAACTTTTGTTCCGTGATTTATGTTCTATTCTGAATAAAATATTAGAAGTTGGCACCTCTACATCATTGCATTCAGTTTTTATTCACGATTTGTATAGTGTCCCAACTTTTTTGGAATACGGTTTGTACTTGAGATACCTTGGCGCGGTGCTCGGCCACAGATATATCCTTCATATAAGAATATATTGGCTAAATTCTTAATCTTAACACCAGTTTGAGGGTTTAGTCAGACTTGTTTGTTTGCATCCACAGTAGTGCACCTTCCTTATTAATGTTTATTTCCCTGTAGTACTCAGAAAAATAAGACAGAGCATGGGAGATTTATGAGAACGATTCAGAAGGCTGTGTTTGCTTGCTGACATTTGGATTCATCTATCTTCTCATTTCATGAAGTGTGATAGCACAGCACCAATCTAGAGCCACCAGAAACAATTTTCATTAATCACAAGTCCAAAGGCATCGTGTCACTGAAGGTTCTGACTCACTGCTCCCTATCTTTTCCTGTTTCTTCCCAGTACTACTCATACATTGAGCACGCTCCCCCATCAAGCAAACACACATCGACACTTGCCTGATTCAGTGCTGCTATACTGGATACTGAGCACATAGGAGTATACTGTATGTACAAAGCACAGCCAGGAAATGCTTTGCTTCCAGTAAAATGATAACATGCATTGTAAAATTTTATGGTGCACGAAAGCGCAAAATTTATTTATTTTAAATGATCCTGTTCTTACATTGTTGTTAATTGCGGACTTTTGCACATCTGGGCAAAATGCAAAAATAAGCTCCCCTGGGAGAGTGTTTGTAGTCTTACTCATGGACATGTAGGGTAACATTGAAAATGATAAATGCATATCAAGTCTACAACTTCTATTCTTCCTAAAAGGAAGGATATTAGTCTGAGGCTGGGTTTCTATGTACAAGATGCAGGGGAATAGTGTGCCGCATGGTTCTCAGTACATATGCTTCACTTGTAATTGCTGAAAAACCATGCAGTGCTCAGAAAATTTCAGTATTTCCCCGCGCCTGCTGTGTGGAGACGCAGCCTAAGCATAAAATCCATATGCCACAAAAATTCCCAAACTTTTATTTTATGCAAATGAACGCCCTAGGAGCAATGGGGGTGTTGCCCCTAATCCTAGAGGCTCTGTTCTTCCTGGAAGAAGGCTAATTTGCATAAAATAAGAGTTCATTTTTCACAAAAAGTGAGGCACATAGAAAGAAGGGACAAAGACTGTTAGCTAGAGCTGATATTAGCACATGCCTAAAGTCAGCCGGTTTAATAACAACGTTCCTGATGACAGAAACCCTTTAAAACAGCAAGCAACGTCCTACTTTCTATTAATATTGATGTAAGGACCTGAGCTAATAAACTTTACATCTCAAAATTAATGGTGCATTGTTAAATGGATATCAGCGCATGCTCTATGATGAGCTACTAGTAAGCAAGGGGCCCATGCTGCTAATGCAAGGGAGCCACCTGTCTTCTGTGTCCTCTCTTGTGCAACCAGCAATGTTTGTTGTAACCAGCATATTTAGTTTTTTCCCTTTCCTATTCATCATTTCTGTAAATGCATATTTATTCACTATAACTAAGTTGAGTGGATGGGCTCTTCCTGGCCATGTAAATGCTACATCCTCAGATGGACAGCATGATAGTCAAAGCTATCATTTTACCAGTTTTTTTTTTTTTTTAAATAACCTTTTATGATGTCATTACCTATTTTACCTTTTCTTTTTTCTTTTTTCAAAACTTGAGAGTACATATGAATAAATTCATTTTTGTAATATATCTTATTTGAGAAAAGCTGCATCTCCCACATCTCATATGAAGCACCTCATTCCCCTTACTTTAGCTACTTTCATCCTCCGGCTACAGACTCTGTACTTCAAAAAGGGTTGCTGACTACAAATTGTTGTAAATTTGGTTAGGCTTGTAGTTGTAGAGGAGCAGTAGCTATTAAAAATTTGCTAGTCTGGAGTCAGGGACAGTGAAAAATCAATCAAGCTTGTTGTATTCTACTGCTAGGGACAATGAAGGGAAAGGCTTGAATTACAAACAAGAAGAATTGTGTGTGTAAAATAGGGACAAGCAGAGAAAGTTGTCAGCCAGGAAGTGAGAAGTGAGGAGCTGAGGCTGGGTTTGCCTCCTAGCATAACTGCAGCTGCTACAAACCTAAAAAGCAGCTAACTGCAAGGACATTGCTTATTTTTTCCCCCATTTTAACAGAAATACTTTTTTGGGGGTAATGGGGGTGGTGGAATAAGCACACAACTGGACAACATGTGTTCTACCATCAATCTAACATAGCATATAGAATACATAGTACTTTTTTTTTTTTTTTTTTGCTTTTTAGTTTAAGTTTGAAAAACCATATAAATTAGTGATTGATAATGTAATATCAGGGCTACTCTGTTTCTCTATCTCCACACTGTTCAAAATGTTTTTTTTTTTGTTTTTTTTGGGGGGGTACTGAATTTATTCAAACCACCATATAGGTGACCAGTACACCAATACACAGGGTAGTGTACCACATTAGTGTACCACATAGAGTGATAATGTGATATTAAGTGTCAGGCCTCAATCATCCATTTCCGTTTCTTTCTTTCTCCACATTGTTGGAATCCATTTTTTGGGGGGTTGTTCAATTTTATTAAAACAGCATATAGGTAATCAGTACACCAATACACAGGGTAGTGCACCACATTATCAGTGAGTGATAACGTGATATTAAGAGTCAGAACTGGCCCTTAATATTTAGTTCCTGTTTATTCTATATCCACATGGTTAGAAATACATTTTGGGGGGATTGCTCAATTGAATTAAACCTGAATATAGGTGTTCACTACAACAATACACAGAGTATTTCACCAAATTATCTGTGAGTGATAATGTGGTATTAGGCATCAGGTCTCAATCATACATTTCCATTTATTTTCTTCTCCACATGATTCCAATTTTTTTTATTTTTTTTTCAATTGAACTAAACCAGTATATAGAAACACAAAAACATAGAATGTGTCGGCAGATAAGAACTATTTGGCCCAACTGGTCTGCCCAATATACTGAATACTATGAATAGCCCCTGGCCCTATCTTATATGAAGGATGGCCTTATGCCTATCCCATGCATGCTTAAACTCCTTCACTTTTTTTGCAGCTACCACTTCTGCAGGAAGGCTATTCCATGCATCCACTACTCTCTCAGTAAAGTAATACTTCCTGAAATTACTTTTAAACCTTTTTCCCTCTAATTTAAAACTATGTCCTCTTGTAGCAGTTTTTCTTCTTTTAAATATTTTCTCCTCTTTTACCTTGTTGATTTCCTTTATGTATTTAAAAGTTTCTATCATATCCCCTCTGTCTCGTCTTTCTTCCAAGCTATACATTAAGGTCCTTTAACCTTTCCTGGTAAGTTTTATCCTGCAATCCATGTACTAGTTTAGTAGCTCTTCTCTGAACTCTCTCCAAAATATCAATATCCTTCTGGAGATATGGTCTTCAGTACTGCGCACAATACTCCAAATGAGGTCTCACTAGTGCTCTGTAGAGCGGCATGAGCACCTCCCTCTAGTAGTAATGCCTCTCCCTATACACCCAAGCATTCTGCTAGCATTTCCTGCTGCTCTATGACATTGTCTGCCTACCTTTAAGTCTTCTGAAACAATGACCCCTAAATCCCTTTCCTCAAATACGGAGGTTAGGACTGTATCACTGAATTTATATTCTGCTCTTGGGTTTTTTATGCCCCAGGTGCATTATCTTGCACTTATCAACATTAAATTTTAGTTGCCAGATTTTTGACCATTCCTCTAGTTTTCCTAAATCCATTTACATTTGGTGTATCCATTGAGGAACATCAACCCTGTTACAAATCTTTGTGTCATCGGCAAAAAGACACACCGTACCATCGAGGCCTTCTGCAATTTCACTGATAAAGATATTAAACAATATGGGTCCCAGAACAATTCCCTGAGGTAGCCCACTGGTAACAAGACCATGGTCTAAATATACTCCATTGACTACAACCCTCTGTTATCTGTCCCTCAGCCTTTGCCTAATCCATTGAACAATATGGGAGTCCAAGCTCAAAGACTGCAGTTTATTGATAAGCTTTCTATGTGGGACAGTATCAAAAGCCTTACTAAAGTCTAGATAAGCGATGTCTACTGCACCTCCGCCATCTATGATTTTAGTCACCCAATCAAAAAAATCAATAAGATTAGTTTGACATGATCTCCCTGAAGTAAACCCATGCTATTTTTCATCTTTCAATCCATGGGATTTTAGATGTTTCACAATCCTCTCCTTAAGTATAGTTTCCATTAATTTCTCCACTATAGGTATATAGGTGATCAGTACACCAATACATAGGGTAATTAAAAAAATGATCTTTGAGTGATAACGCTATATTAACCCATTAACCCCTTAGGGACACATGAAGTACCGGTCGGTACGGCATGTTTCCCGAGTCCTTAAGGACACATGACATACCGGTACGTCATGGGTTTAAAACGCGATTGCGGCGGGGGTTAATCGGAACAGGATGCCCGCTGAAATCATTCAGCGGGCATCCTGTCACAACGCCGGGGGGGGTGTCATGTGACCCCCCCCCATATTGGCGATCGCAGCAAACCACAGGTCAATTCAGACCTGCGATTTGCAGCGCTTTCTGCAGTTTCTGATGGATCAGAAACTTTAAAATGCCCAAAATAAAGTTTTTTTCACCCCCTCTGCATCCCTAAATGATTTTATGCCGGCGGGTGGTGCAGGGGGGGGGGGGGTTGCAGGTGGTGCAGGGGCGGTGCGGGAGGCGGGCGGTGCAGCAGGCGGGATCACGATCCCCCGCTGGCCTCCTCTTGAATATTCATTGGCGTCCAGTGGGTATACCAGAGTGTCAGCACATTGCTGACACTCTGGTATAAACGGCTGAAATTTGTGCTGTGATGTCAGCCGTTTAACCCTTTCCATACCGCGGTCCGTACGGACCACTGTATAGAAAAGGTTAACAGTCAGTGAGCTCCCTCCCTCTCCCATCGGGGGGCTTCTGTGCCTTTGCAGGCCCCCAGACAGGATGGTGTCACAGAGGGAGGGAGTCCCCCTTCTTCCCCTTCCCCATCTGCTCAGTTGTGGCACACGGGGAAGGTTCCCATGGCAACAGGATGCCTTCTCAGGCATCCTGCTGTCCATGGTGCTGAACAGATCTGTGCTAAAGGCATAGATCTGTTCAGACAAAGTGTAAGTAAAATACAGTACAATACTCTATATAGTGTACTGTACTGTATTATACAGACATCAGACCCACTGGATCTTCAAGAACCAAGTGGGTCTGGGTCAATTTTTTTTTTTTTAAAGTGAAAAAAGTAAAGATAAAAAAAACACATTTATCACTGAATAAAAATAAAATATACTACACATATTAGGTATCGCCGCGTCCGTAACGACCTGATCTATAAAAAGGTCATGTTACTTTCCCCGCACGGGTAACGCCATAGAAATAAAAAAATAAAAACTATGAGGAAATTGAAATTTTGCCCACCTTACTTCCCAAAAAAGGTAATAAAAGTGATCAAAAAAGTCGCATGTACACCAAAATAGTACCACTCAAACCGTCACCTCATCCCGCAAAAAATGAGCCCCTACATGAAACAATGGCCCAAAAAATAAAAAAACTATGGTGGGCAAACGCCTTTTTGATCGCTTGCTGTTGTACTTTTTTTGATGTAAGGTGACAAAAAGATTGTTTATTTAGCACAGTTTTTATTTTTTATTTTTTACGGTGTTCATCTGAGGGGTTAGGTCATGTGATATGTTTATAGAGTCAGTCCATACGGACGCGGTGATACCTAATATGTATACTTTTTTTTTTCCCTATTTTTTACCAATTTTTTTTAACTTTATTTGGGGAAAATTATGTTTTTGTTTATTTTTACTTCAAACTTTTAGTTTTTTGGAGGAAAACTTTATTTTTTCAACTTTTTTTTCACTTTATTTTTTGTCCCACTTTGGGACTTGAACTTTTAGGGGTCTAATCCTTTACAATGTATTCCAATACTTCTGTATTGGAATGCATTGGCTGTATGATAAATACTGTGTGTATTACTCATACAGCTTCCGGCCTGTGAGATCCAGGGGGCTGGATCTCACAGGCTCTTCACCAGAAGGCAGCGCGATGCCTTCCTTAGGCATCGCGCTGCCTTCCATGCCATCGGGTCCCCCCCACATCCCCATGGGGACCCAATGGCACCGCCGACCACCGCCGCCGCACCAGGTAAAAGCCGCCGACACGGGGGGGGTCACGGGACCACCCCGCGCACTTAGCCGTGGTGCCGGGCAGCGGTGATCGGAACTATAGATGACGTACCGGTACGTCATGGGTCCTTAAGGACTCGGGAACCATGCCGTACCGGTATGTCATGGGTCCCTAAGGGGTTAAGCATCAGGCCTTAATCATTAATTTCCATTTATTTCCGTCTCAACACGTTTCAAATTTTTTTGGGGGGTAGTTCAATTTAATTACCAGCATATAGGTTATCACTACACCAATACATAAGGTAGCACACAATTTGTTTTTTTGGTCTGTTACATTTATTCAAACCAGCATACATGTGATTATTACACCAATACATAGGGTCACACACAAAAGTATCTGAGCGTGATAATAAATTTAGGTCTAAATCCATTTCCATTTATTTCTGTCTCCACACGTTTCCAATCAAAATACATTTTTTTGGGCGGTGGAAATTATTAAATACAGCATATACGTAATTACTACACCAATACACAGGGTAGCACAAAACATTATCTGTAAGGCCCAAAAATGTCAGGGCTCCCCAAAGGTTCCCAACAAATAATCCAGAGCTAGTAAGTGGTTAGTAACAGCACCAGCTATCCAGTCAGAAGTAGTAGTAGTAGTACAGTGGCGTAACTACCGTCGGGGCCCGACGTCCGGCAGCGTGTTATGTCATTGTCATCCAGTTTTTCAGGCCAAGCCCTTACAGTGCGGCTCTGGCAAGTTGCTCCCCCCCCCCAGCGATCATCCTTCCAGACAGTGTGCATGAATGGAGCCAGCAGCGTGCTGTTATAATTAGTTACGGCAGGCAAGAGGAGCAGCGTGGAAGCGGCACAGCTTTTCAGGTATGTATGTGCCCGTTACCTGTGTGCCCCCCTTGACCTTGTCAGTGCAGCCCTTTGGACCTGTCTGTGCCTCCCTGGCCCTTATCTGCGATACCTGGCTTTAGCCATCCATGGCCAGCAGTTCTGCCACTTACTCACTGAGACATCCTGTGGGGCTGCAGATCACACAGGAAGCTGTGCACAGGGCCAAGTGCCAGTACAATCTGCAGATAGTGCTCAGCTCAGCAACCAAAGGCACAAGCTGCCTGGCACTTAGCCCCGTGCACAGCTTTCTGTGTGATCTGTCTGCAGTCAAAGAAGATTGTGTTTAACCTGCTGATAGCCAGGGAATTTGCAGACTTGCAGAATCCCTGCCCCCTTTCTCCCTCAGCTTCTGTCTCCAGGAGATGTCTCCACACAGAGGACACATTGTTATTAGTGTCTCAGGTTCCAGACCTCCCAGCACAGATAAGTTTCCAGGAACCCAGGGGCTAGGACAGTGATTGGGCAAAGTCTCAGGATTTCAGGTTCTGAATAGGGTTGAGCGAACCCGAACTGTAAAGTTCGGGTTCGTACCGAACTTTAGGATTTTTGGACCCCGGACCCGAACCCGGACATTTTAGTAAATGTTCGGGTTCGGGTTCGGTGTTCGGCGCTTTCTCTGCGCTTTTTGAAAGACTGCAGAGCAGCCAATTAACAAGCGTTTAACTGTCTGACCTTAGAAGCCATCACAGCCATGCCTACTAATGGCATGGCTGTGATTAGCCAGTGCAGCATGTGACCCAGGCTCTATATAAGCTTGAGTCACGTAGCGCTGCACGTCACTCTGCTGTTACAAGTGTAGGAAGAGGATGCTGCTGGACTGGTGATTTCAGGGAGAGAATAGGAGAGAATCTAACTCAGCGATCTACATACTGTACAATAAGTTGTGTGGGTGCAGGGCACAATCTTTTTACCCTGCCCTGAGCCCATTGCCCGAAAAAAATAACTTTTATCCGTCTGTTAGTTAGGTGGGTGGCGGCGACAGCCATTTTATGCAAGCTCAGTGCACCAGCACTGCATCTGAGCTTTTGTGACATTCTAATCCAAGCTTGAAAAACTGCACTAATAATCTGGTTGTAAAAAATCACCCTTTTTTGGCAATATACAACATCTGGTGCATTTGCAGGATTAGTCAGTGTGTAATTTTAGCTAGAAATACAGGCATAATTTTCTGGGTTTTTTAAAACACCCTTTTTGTGCAAAATACACTATTTTACATTCCTAGCTGCATCTGGACGTGTAAAATTCAAACGTTATATACAGCTTTCATATTCTGTTAGTAAAAAAAAAAAAACTTTTTTGGCAATATACAACATCTGGATTAGTCAGTGTGCAATTTAAGCTAGAAATACAGCCATAATTTTCTGGGTTTTTAAAACACACTTTTTGGCCAAAATACACCATTTTACAGCCCTTGCAGCATCAGCACGTGTGAAATTCAAGGGTTATATACTGCTGTCATATTTAGTTATTAAACAAACACCGGTTAGGGCAAAAAACGTTTATTTGGCAGCCTTTGCTGCATATGTCATTGTGGGATACACCCTTTATATATTTGGGTTATATTCAGATACTTGAAATACCGCCATTTGGTGCACAAATCTTTAATTGAGGCCTAGTGTAGGTCAGGGCGTGTGAGATATACCCTTTAAATACAGGGGTTCTATTCAGGTATTTGAAATACAGCCATTTTGTGCACAAATCATTATTTGCGGCCTAGTGTGGGTCAGGGCGTGTGAGATACACCCTTTATATACAGGGGTTATATTGTTCTAATAATAAAACACTCTTTTTTGGGCAAAATACACAATTGTTGCGCCCTTGCAGTATCAAGACATTTGAAATTCCAGGGTTATATACTGCTGTCATATTCAGTTATTAAACAAACACCCGTTTGAGAAAAAAAATGTAAATTTGGCAGCCTTTGCTGCATATGTCATTGTGAGATACACCCTTTAAATACAGGGGTTCTATTCAGATATTTGAAATACCACCATTTGGTGCACAAATCTTTAATTGAGGCCTAGTGTGGGTCAGGGCGTGTGAGATACACCCTTTAAATACAGGGCTTTTATTCAGGTATTTGAAATACAGCCATTTTGTGCACAAATCTTTAATTGCGGCCTAGTGTGGGTTAGGGCGTGTGAGATACACCCTTTATATACAGGGGTTCTATTGTTCTATTAATAAAACACCCTTTTTTGGGCAAAATACACAGTTGTTGCGCCCTTGTAGTATCAAGACATTTGAAATTCCAGGGTTATAAACTGCTGTCATATTCAGTTATTAAACTAACACCTGTTTGGGCAAAAAATATATATTTGGCAGCCTTTGCTGCAAATGTCATTGTGAGATACACCCTTTAATAACAGGGGTTCTATTCAGATATTTGAAATACCGCCATTTGGTGCACAAATCTTTAATTGCGGCCTAGTGTGGGTCAGGCCGTGTGAGATACACCCTGTATATACAGGGCTTATATTCTTCTATTAATAAAACACCCTTTTATGGGCAAAATACACAGTTGTTGCGCCCTTGCAGTATCAAGACATTTGAAATTCCAGGGTTATATACTGCTGTCATATTCAGTTATTAAACAAACACCCGTTTGGGCAAAAAAAATAAAAATTGGCAGCCTTTGCTGCATATGTCATTGTGAGATGCACCCTTTAAATACAGGGGTTCTATTCAGATATTATAAATACAGCCATTTTGGACACAAATCTTTAACTGCGGCCTAGTGTGTGTCACGGCGTGTGAGATACACCCTTTAAATACATGGCTTCTATTCAGGTATTTGAAATACAGCCATTTTGGGCAAAAAAATTTAACTAAGGCCTAGTCTGGTTCAGGGCATGTGAGATACACTCTGTACATACTGTCATTCTATTCTACTATTAATTAAACACCCATTTAGGGCAAGATCCTAAATTCGAGAAATATGAGGAGAGCGTCAAATAAGGGACGTGGCCCAGGTCGTGGTGCTGCTGGTGGAGCTCCTGTTGTAGGAGAGGACGTGGTCGATCTGTGCCAGCTACACGCACAAGTGAAACCCCTTCCTCAGGTGAGAGTAGGCGACAGAACCTTCAGCGGTATTTGGTCGGTACAAGTACAGGCGATAGTAGATTGGGTGGCTGACAGTGGCTCCAGTTCCTTCACATTGTCTCCCACCCAGTCTCATGCTGAAAGACCACAGTTGGCACCTGCAGCCGATGTCCATCAGTCTTTCACCTCACCCCTTTGCAAATCAGCAAAGCAGTCTGAGCCCAAAGTCATGCAGCAGTCTCTTCTGCTTTTTGATGACTCTGTTAGCAGGGTTTCCCAGGGCCATCCACCTAGCCCTGCCCCAGAAGTGGAAGAGATTGAGTGCACCGATGCCCAACCACTTATCTTTCAAGATGAGTACATGGGAGGACCATCGGAGCACGTCTCGGATGATGACGAAACACAGGTGCCAACTGCTGGGGCTTTCGAAAGTGTGCAGACCGACAAGGAGGGCAGGGGTGAAGACTGGGTGGAAGATGATGTGGAGGACGATGAGGTCCTCGAACACCCACATGAAATTAAGGTCATGCGAGTGACCTATGTAGTTCGGAGGAAGAGGCGGTGGTCGCACAGAGCCACCAGCACAGCAGAAGAGGGAGCAGGGTGCAAAAGCGGAGCGGCCATCCTCTAGACAGTATGCCTGCTATTGCCCACCACAGCAAGGGACCGAGCACACCAAAACCTGCTCCAAGGAGTTCCCTGGCGTGGCAGTTCTTCAGAGAATGTGCTGACGACAAGACACGAGTGGTCTGCACGCTGTGCAATCAGACCCTGAAGCGAGGCATAAACGTTCTCAACCTGAGCACAACCTGCATGACCAGGCATTTAAGTGCAAAGCACGAGCTGCAGTGGAGTAGACACCTCAAAAACCAAGAAAGGTCTCTGGCTCCTCCTGCTTCCTCTTCTGCTGCAGTCTCGGCCTCTTCATCCACCTCTGGAGTGACAGTGCCACCTGCCACCCCGCAAACAGCAACACCACCACTTGGGTCACCAAGCATCTCCACAATGTCACACGGAAGCGTTCAGCTCTCCATCTTCCAAATGCTGGAGAGGAAGAGGAAGCATCCCCCTACCCACCCGCGATCATTAGCCCTGAATTACTGGCCTTTAAAATGCTGTCATTCGGTCTGGTGGAGACGGATAGTTTTAAAGGCCTTATGGCGGTGGCTGTCCCACAGTACGTCGTGCCCAGCCGCCACTACTTTTCCAGGCGAGCCATCCCTTCCCTGCACAACCAAATAGAGGACAAAATCAGGTGTGCACTGCACAATGCCATCTGTGGCAAGGTGAACCTCACTACGGATACATGGACCAGTGAGAACGGTCAGGGACGTTATATCTCCATAACAGCACACTGGGTAAATGCAGTGGCGGCTGGGCCTGAGGCGGATAGCAGTTTGGCGCATGTCCTTCCACCACCGAGGAGTGCTTCAGTTTGCCTCCTGTTGCTTCCTCCTCCTACTCTGCTTCCTCATCCTCTACCAGCTCCTCATCCGGTCAGAGTGACACCATCACCACCAACTACAGCACAGCCAGGGGAAAACAACAGCAGGCTGTTTTAAAACTTATCTGTTTGGGGGACAAACCTTACACCGCGCAGGAGCTGTGGACGGGCCTTGAACAACAGACCGATGAGTGGTTGGTGCCAGTGAGCCTCAAGCCCGGACTGGTGGTGTGCGATAATGGGCAAAATCTCGTAGCAGCTCTGGGGCTAGCTGGTTTGACGCACATCCCTTGTCTGGCGCATGTGCTGAATTTGGTGGTGCAGAGGCTCCTTAAAAATTACCCCAATTTGTCAGTGCTGCTGCATAAAGTGCGGGCCATCTGTGGGCGCTTTCGGCGTTCTCACCCTGCTGCTGCTCGCCTGTCAGCGCTGCAGCGTAACTTCGGCCTTCCCGCTCACCGCCTCATATGCGACGTGCCCACAAATTGGAACTCCACCTTGCACATGCTGGCCAGACTGTGCGAGCAGCAGCAGGCGATAGTGGAGTTTCAGCTGCAGTACGCACGGGTGAGTCGCTCAGCGGAACAGCACCACTTCACCACCAATGACTGGGCCTCCATGCGAGACCTGTGTTACTTGTTGCGCTGTTTCGAGTACTCCACCAACATGGCAAGTGCCGATAACGCCGTTCTCAGCGTAACTATGCCACTTCTATGCCTCCTTGAAAAAGAGAGGATGTGGCACATGAAGGAGGAGGAGGAAGAAGGATCATTTCGTAGGGTTTCCGGCCAGTCATTCCCAAGTGGCTCCGAGGGTGGGTTCCTGCACCCACAAACCCAAGATACACAATTGTCCAGCCAGGGCAAAGTTCTGGAGGATGACGAGGTGGAGGATGAGGAGGAGGAGATGGAGGAGGAGGAACCATGTTCACAGCAGGGTGGCACTTAGACCAGCTCATGGCCATCACTGGTGCGTGGCTGGGGGATACAGAGGACACAGACGATACACCTCCCACAGAGGACAGCTTTTCGTTGCCTCTAGGCAGCCTGGCACACATGAGCGATTACATGCTGCAGTGTCTCTGCAACGACCGCCGATTTGCCCACATTCTAGCTTGTGTTGATTACTGGATGGCCATGCTACTGGATCCCCGTTACAAGGACAATGTACCGTCCTTAATTCAGTCACTGGAGCGTGATCGTAAGATGCGCGAGTACAAGCGCACGCTGGTAGACGCGCTGCTGGTGGCATTCCCACCTGACAGCGGGGCCACAGTGGAAGCACAAGGCGAAGGCAGAGCACAAGGCAGAGGTCGCCAACGCAGCTGGGGCACCGCCAGCACCTCATAAGGCATGGTTAGCATGGCCAAAATGTGGAAAATCTTTGTCAGCACGCCACAACAACCAGCACCACCAGCTGATATGGAACGTCTTAGCAGGAGGCAGCATTTCACCAACATGGTGGAGCAGTATGTGTGCACACGCCTACACGTACTGAATGATAGGTCTGCCCCGTTCAACTTCTGGGTCTCCAAATTGGGCACATGGCCTGAGCTTGCCCTTTACGCCTTGGAGGTGCTGGCCTGCCCTGCGGCCATTGTATTATCTGAACGTGTGTTTAGCACGGCAGGGGGCGTCATCACAGACAAGCGCAGCCGCCTGTCCACAGCCAATGTGGACAAGCTCACGTTCATTAAAATGAACCAGGCATGGATCCCACAGGACTTGTCCGTACCTTGTTCAGAATATACATGTATACCGGCACTAACCAGCCATTGTTATACTGCAGCGCAATTGCTCATTCTTGTATTTTGGATATTTCACACTCTTTTGGAGTGCACCCTATTTTTAAAAAATAAAATTAAAACCAAAAACCTGTGTTGGCTACCTCATCCACCTCCACCACCGCTTCCACCTACACCTCTACGTCCACCACCTCCTCAAACTCCTACTCCATATGGAAGTCCACCTCATAAATCCAATTTTTTTATTTTATTTGTAAGTATTTTATTTTATGTCATTTCACTACATTGTCAGTTACATTTTCTGGTGAAATTTACCAGTTTTTGGGTGTGATGTACCACTGCTATACCGAGTAGACAGGTAAACAAAATAAAAATTTGTCTGTTACATTGTCGGGTGAAATTTACAAATTTTTGGGTGTAATATACCCCTCTTCTACCTAGTTGACAGCTTAATAAATTTCAATAATTTTTTTTAAACATTTTCGGGTGACAAGAAACAATTTTTTTTTGTCATAGACCCCTGCTCTACCAAGTAGACAGGTTAATAAATTTCACAAATTTTTCTGTTACATTCTTGGGTTGACATTATACAATTTTAGACGTGAATAAACCCCTGCTCTGCATAGGTGACAGGGAATAAAATTTCTGAAATTCTTCTTTAATTGATGCGCGCCACCTCCTTTGATTCAATGCTTAAACTTTAACAAGTTGTACCACATTTGCGCTTCAATAATTTGTCCCACAATCCTGCTATGCTCTTTTGGCCAACATTTGTGCTTTAATACTTTGTCCCACATTTCCGCTTTACCTTTTTGGCCCACATTTGGACTTCAATAATTTGTACCACATTTGCGCTTTAACAGCTTTTCCCACATTTCCGCTTTACTCTTTTGGCCCACATTTGGGCTTCTGTAACTTGTACCACATTTGCGCCTCAAAAACTTTTCCCATAATTCCGCTTTACTCTTTTTGCCCACATTCTGTAATTTATCCCACATTTGCGATTTAACAGCTTTTCCCACATTTCCGCTCGATCCCCAAAAAAATTTATAAATTTATCTCCCTTAAATTTTGTCTCTTTTTCTCACGCTCCCTCTCCGGCTTGGAACCCTGATTCGCAGTGTCGGGGGGTAATAATTCAATTATGAATTATTAATTATGGTCATAAAAATAATTAACCATAAAAAAATTAAATTTCTAAAATTTGTCATAAATTCTTAAAATCATGACCTGGTGAATTGTAGACAACCTAATTGATACAATTCACATCTGAGTCCGACTATTTCCTCAGATAAATAAGTTCTTTTTGATGTGAGATGATGGTAATGATAAAATGTAGTTCTGCATTATACAATAATACACAGATATTATAAAAATATGCAGATTTATTGGTTACAAGATTATAAACATATATAAGTAAATAAACACAATGATACATGCAAATTAATATATATATAGCGTTAATATAAAGCATTACAAGCTTAACAATACATGTGAGTGGAAATAACTTGTGACATTATAACCAAGCTATTATAAGGTTAGGATATCAAAATAGGAACATAAGTTATATACATTACTTCTGTTCAGAGAAAACCTCATGATATCAGGAAGGGCATGTCTAATCCTAGACATCAATATAGAATGCTAAATACATTCCACCCCCCTCTAACCAACTACACATCACATGACTTCAAGATGGGCAAATCCATCCAAGGATATAACTTAGAAGAGACAACTGTATCCTTCCGCCCCATCCTGGACTATTTTCACATATATAACTTTGGTAAGACTATTAAGACAAATAACAGGGATCTAGGATCTTAAATGGAAAGGATTTGAAACAAATCTTCCTTGTGGGAATCCATCACTTAGCTTGGCGAAGAATGTTCTATCAATATATATATATATATATATATATATATATATATATATATATAAAAGCAATCATTTAATGCTTTGCTAGATTATGAGTCTAGATTCTTCTGCAGGTAGAATGAAGTCTCACAATATCCTAATACTACATCTCAATATGGAGATGATCAATTAATTTAATCATTTATTTATTCGCCAATCTAGATGGTATAATTTCACCCACACTATCAAATTAGTCTTAATAAAATGAAATATCATTTTTTGTGTCTCTTACCAAGTCCTAGTAGGAATCTCACTTCTGCTCCTAGGAAAGCTGGGTGGTCCATCATAGCGCATCTCATTATGGCTTTCATCTAGATAGACCCCTCTTGTCACGGCTGTATGTGAGCAACAATAGTATACACAGTAAAGAGCTACTGACCGGACCCAAACTAGGGAGGATAAAGGGTGACCCCTGTCCGACCCTCAAAGCTTTCCCTATGCTGCTAAAGCACATGCCCGGATCCAAATGGCGGAAGGAGGCATGCCCACGTGCCTAAGACTGATGACCACTGTAACCCCTACAATAGTGGAAGGGGCACGGCCACCGGTGCCCTACTCAGTATATGGAGGGAACCGTGGCCACCTCAGATCCAGTCAGAAAATAATCAGGAACACAACAATGTCTGTACACTTAGCTGAAGGTGTTGCAGCCGCAGAGAAGACGGATCCAAGGACAGCTGGCAATATCCGGAGTGCTTGCAGCAGCAGAACACAGGTCCAGTGAACTGATAGCTACAAGTGAAGATACTAAAGCAAGAGCTACAACTGAAATGAGAACTATAATCCACGCCCTACAATAGGAGGAGGGGTGATATAAAGAGAGGGAAATCAAAGGCATGAGGAACAGCTGGGAGGAAGGAAACCAAAAGTAAACAGAGCAGTGAGAACTCCTCCCAGCTCTAGTAGTGACATCATCACAGGGGTGGAGAAACAGAGCTGTGAGAACGTCCCAAAGCTCTGGTAGTGACACCTCTCTTCTCTCTTGAAACTTCCATGCTACTCCGCACACGAATAATTATTCCCCCCTTTATCTAAGAATCATCCTCTTTAGATTAGAGATTCCCAATCAGGTAAGGTGGGTGTATTTGTATGCTAATAACCTCATGACGTTATTTCAACTCCTAATATGGTATAGGACAAATAATGAAATAATATAATGTTGCCCATCTGCCTCCAGATGGCACTGCGGTACTGTAGGTGAACATCACAACTTTTAAGCATTAAAATTAAATATCTAATAATACGTTCTCAGGACCTCTTTGACCTTTCCATATAAATCACTGAGGAAGGTCTTTTCCTTACACTTTTAATTACCTATATCCTGGACTTGTTGGAGTTGACTGTCTTCTCCTATCTTTTTGAAATATAGGTTGAGCGGCTTTGATGCTTGGCATCGGAACTTGTACATTTCACTTATGTACTCCCATGAATAACTATTGTTTTGAAATCCAATTAACTTAAACTTACTTGTTTCTGTAGTTGTTTCTTCTAAATGGTAAATACATGGTATAACATATATATATAAATCGATACATTGTTACACATAGATAACACTGTAACGGATCACCTGGTACACCGACCGGGTACCTCCGTTGAATGAATGCTCCTAGTGCTTTCCGAGGACTCCAAGCACTCCACTTGACGCCGTACGCACTGCAGACCCCACGAACCGCCGAAGCTTGGTTGAGGTCTCACCGTCTCCTACCCACCCTGGACCTACGACAAGGCTCCAGGCTCCAGTGGGTGGACCTCTCCTAAAACCAGAGATCAGGAACAGCCCTTAAAAGAGCTAGTAGTTATAGCCAGGGGAGTATACACGTATAGCAATCCCCACACACATGAGACGAGGCTCTATGTTGAAGGTGAAACAGGAACTGACTGTACTTCACGTACAGCCTCTTTTATTCACAAACCAAAAACATAGTACTGCCCACAGGGGTTTGAAATACAACCAATCAGTAATTAACAACACATACAATGCAACTACAGCAACCAATCGTTCACGCCCCCAGAGGACCAGAATGAAGACTGGGACATAGGACAACATATCCCCACAATGCATCATGGTCTCCTCCCCTCTGTCTGGAGACAACCTGAGGAGCAATCCAATTATCTCTCAGAACAAAGGGAGATCGCCAATACACATGTAGATACAACAGGACAGACATCACCATTTAAACACACAATGGGACAATGGCACAATAGAAACACACCCCGCATTTTCCTCCCAAGCTGACAAGTTACAATTATTATAGATTGTTACAACTTTGTGAGTTTACATTGGCCATACATATAACTTACATTAATTCAAACAGTATAACGTGGGGACAAACCTATCCAAAATTCACTTGAATCGGTTCAGGGGTTTAAAAGTTAGTATATGGCCCATAATCCTGGGGCAAGAGGCCAGCAGCCAGTCCTCTCCAAAACCCAGTGGCGAGGTTGGTTTCGCCACACATCTCCCCCTCCCAGGGAAGACTAACCAGATACCTGACCTCACGGTCAGTACCGGAGTTAGTCTGGCAGTCCAACCACAACCCAATACTGGACCTGTTGAATCTTGGGGCCTGGCTCTGTTCTGTATGTCCCCAGCTGTTGAGTGGGCATCTGCTACTCCTCGCTTCCTTGTGGTTCTCCAGCTTGGAGCTGTAGGTACTTGGTGGGCAGAGGCCGACTGCGCTCTGCCCAGATGCCAGCTCTTCTGCTGGGGTAGCCTGTGGGAAGTCCGGCTCTGGAGAAGAGGATAGGGGAGGGCAGAGGCCGACTGCGCTCTGCCCAGATGCCAGCTCTTCCGCTGGGATGTGGTCAGGGAATCCTATCCCCAGGACCTTGTTGCAGATCGGCTGTGGAGAGGAGGAATCGCTTACCTCCTCCTCCTGGCATTCCTGCAGGGTTGGTGGGGGATCTGAACCGGCCGTCCAGTATCTCGGTAGGTCTGGTGCAGAGACCGTGGTCCCATCTGCACCATCGGAGTTAGGGGTGCTGTCCCCCTGTGGTTGGGGAGAGAGATCAGTGGATATCGCAGGCTCATCCCCTGCCCCCAGAACTCGGTTGGGAAGTACCTGGGAAGGGGAGGGCTCGCTTACCTCCTCCTCCTGGTATCCCTGCGGAGATGGCTGGAGATCTGGACCAACCGTCCAGCATCCCTGTAGGACTGGTAGAGAGACCTCGGTCCCATCTCCACCTGCCATCTGTGGGTCCTCCCAGGACCAGTCTGTGAGGTCCCTCAACAGTTGCGAGTAAGAACCACCTGCGTCCACACCTGGCAACTCCGGCTGCTGTTGAGCGTCTGGGCCAGCTGCCCAGCATCCCGGTGGAGAGACCTCGGTCCCGTCTCCACCTGCCTGTTGTGGTTCCTCACAGGACCAGTCTATGAGGACCCCTACTTCGGGTTCCTCTGGCCGCCTCAGGGGGAGACTGCTAACCTCCTCGGATGCAGCCTCTGCTCGGCTGCTGTAACACTCCTTCCGCTGGGCAATTTCGCTCTCTTTCGCCAGTCGGAATTCTCGTTCCATCCTTGCATGTCGCTTGGCTGTGACCTGGTTCCAGATGGCCTGGTATATATCCATGGACACATTACCTCCATACTGGGCCACTCGCTGCCTCACCTCGGCCAGCCAGTCATCTTCAGAGCCTTCCATACTTGTCTGCTCCAAGTCGCTGGATACCTCTGCTCCCAGGGGCGCTGTACGGATACTAGCGTTGCCCTCAATTTGTAACTCCACGAACGGTGTCTCCGAGCTGCTTCTCCTCACACTAGGACGCCATCCCACTGCTTGCCACCAATGTAACGGATCACCTGGTACACCGACCGGGTACCTCCGTTGAATGAATGCTCCTAGTGCTTTCCGAGGACTCCAAGCACTCCACTTGACGCCGTACGCACTGCAGACCCCACGAACCGCCGAAGCTTGGTTGAGGTCTCACCGTCTCCTACCCACCCTGGACCTACGACAAGGCTCCAGGCTCCAGTGGGTGGACCTCTCCTAAAACCAGAGATCAGGAACAGCCCTTAAAAGAGCTAGTAGTTATAGCCAGGGGAGTATACACGTATAGCAATCCCCACACACATGAGACGAGGCTCTATGTTGAAGGTGAAACAGGAACTGACTGTACTTCACGTACAGCCTCTTTTATTCACAAACCAAAAACATAGTACTGCCCACAGGGGTTTGAAATACAACCAATCAGTAATTAACAACACATACAATGCAACTACAGCAACCAATCGTTCACGCCCCCAGAGGACCAGAATGAAGACTGGGACATAGGACAACATATCCCCACAATGCATCATGGTCTCCTCCCCTCTGTCTGGAGACAACCTGAGGAGCAATCCAATTATCTCTCAGAACAAAGGGAGATCGCCAATACACATGTAGATACAACAGGACAGACATCACCATTTAAACACACAATGGGACAATGGCACAATAGAAACACACCCCGCATTTTCCTCCCAAGCTGACAAGTTACAATTATTATAGATTGTTACAACTTTGTGAGTTTACATTGGCCATACATATAACTTACATTAATTCAAACAGTATAACGTGGGGACAAACCTATCCAAAATTCACTTGAATCGGTTCAGGGGTTTAAAAGTTAGTATATGGCCCATAATCCTGGGGCAAGAGGCCAGCAGCCAGTCCTCTCCAAAACCCAGTGGCGAGGTTGGTTTCGCCACAAACACATTATATGAATTATTGATTAACATATGTTGAAAACTAAATATACCATGCAAAGATATATATATAATTATGAATATATAAATTGAAGCTCATACAGCAGGTGTGCTCCAAGGACATGAGTCCTTATCAAGTAACCATGTTCCCTCCAGACAGATATGTCTTAGGGAGTTGACTTACTTCTTACAGATGGTCTCATATATTTAGCACTAACTTTTAAATACAATGTCCGTTTATGTTCACAATTATTATTATTATTATTTTTTTTAAAACTGAACTTGCCATGAACTCATCTTTTTTTTTTTTTTTCACATAAGAAAACTTTGGTTCAAGCTGATCTTATTCTTAAAGGCAATGAGATGAGCATTAATTTTGATTATAATGTCATTAGATAATATCTTATACGTATGAAAATGCCCAACAGCAGATAACCATGATCAACATGGTAGGCTCAGAAAAGAACATCGAAAGTTGATAGAGAAGATATCGAAATGGATGGTGGATGTCACTGGGGCACCTCTACATAGGTGACAGGAACATAAATTTAAAAAAATCGTCAATTACATTGTCAGGTGACATTTTTCAAATTTTGCCGGATAGAAACCCCTGCTCTGCATAGGTGACAGGGATTTTTTTTAAATAAATTCTTCATTAATTAATGCGCGGCACATCCTTTCATTCAATGCTTAAACTTTAAAAAGTTGTCCCACTTTTACGCTTTAATAATTTGTCCCATAATTCCACTCTAGAATTTTTAATTTGAAAAAATGAATCCTCCCTTGGATGTGGTCTCTCTTTCTCACGCTCCCTCTCCGGCGTGGAACCCTGATTCCTCGCCACCAGTGATCACCATGGTAGGCGCAGAAAAGAACATTGAAAGTTGATAGAGCAGATATTAAATTGGATCGTGAACATCACGGGGACGTGCAACATTGTCTGACTGACAGGGGTCAGCCCCTGCAACTTCTGGGTCTAAAATTGGGCACATGGCCTGAGCTTGCCCTTTACCCCTTGGAGGTGCTGACCTGCCCTGCAGCCAGTGTATTGTCTGAAAGTGTGTTTAGCATGACTGCAGGGGGTTATCACAGGTTATATTTCCCAATGTTTTGGATGTACCCTAATTTAAAAAAATTTTAATAAATTTAAAACCAAAAAGCAGTGTAGGCTACCTCCTCCTCCACCGCCGCTTTCACCTACCCCGCCACATCCACCGCCTCCTCAACCTCCTACTCCATATGGACCTCGTCCTCCTAGATCAAGATTATTATTTTTACGTATTTTATGTTATTTAAAGTCATTTCCCTATCCACATTTGTTTGCAGAGCACTTGCCGTGCTCTTAACCACATTTTTAAGACATTTGCAGCCCTCTAGCCCTTTCCATGACATTTTTACAGCCATTTTAGTGCTCCAAAGTTCGGGTCCCCATTGACTTCAATGGGGTTCGGGGTGAAGTTCGGACTTGAACTTGAACCTTTTTTCGAAGTTCGGCCGAACATCCAGGTGTCCGCTTAACTCTAGTTCTGAAATGTTTTCTCTCTGCATGTTCCTAATATGCTCTATAAAAGCTGCCATAGATACTGCTCCTGGTACAGATAGATAATACTGTAATGTAAGGGATCAGCTACCTTCTAAACTCCAGCTGCTGTCAAACTAAAACTCCCAGCATGCGCAGCTGTTCTTGTAACCCCCCCCCCCCCCATATTAAATTGAAAGGAGGATTCTGGGAGTTGTCGTTTCAGAACAGCTGGAGGTGACTGATCCCTGATTTAGGGGTCATGCACACGGGCGTTGCCCGACCATGCCAGTATTGCAGTCCCAGACGACAAGAAGCGCTATGTGGACCCTGGATGTGACTGACTCCCCGCATGCCCGGCTGCCCAACTGCCCACCTGGCCAGCCGACTGCCCACTTCCCCCTGAAGAAGCTTGCGTGAAACGTACGTTGGGGTTGCTGGAGCATTACACAGGTATTTTGTTCATGGCGTCATAGTGAACTATTCAGCTTTAGTTATCCATGTACTCTGCGATATTTGCACTTTGCACTTTATATTTATATCCTGGTTACAATGTATGATATCTTTACTTAGCTTTTATAGTTCTGCCTGACTATATGTATTTTTGACATCCTGCTTGGCCTACATGCACATATGTGCTATATTTACACATTTATTATTTGTATTCATTTGCCATTTCAGGTTTTAGTCGTGCTCCATGTCATCTTGTGTGCTCTTTTTTCCACCATCCATTGTTTTCTATGTGTTTTTACTGTGATTTGTCTCGTATGGAGACGCTAATAAAGTTTATACATATATAATACTATTGAGTGCGAGCCCTGTCTTTCTCTTCTTGGTGTACTACTATACGTGCTGGCTTTGCACGGGTACTCACTTTTGTGAGTCATTTATTATTGGTGCTTACTGCCTTTCTCTCATGTAGCGCCGCTGACCTCCTGTGCTGGCTGTAACAGACAGCCAAAAAACTGGAGCAACCATGAGCAGCAGCGCTGCTGCCGACCTCCTGCTTAGGACTCACTGCCAACCTGACCAAAAATGGTGAGTCTGTGCCCCCTGCCCTGTACTGTGCCTCCTGACCTGTACTGTGCCCCCTGACCTGTACTGTGCCCCCTGACCTGTGCCACAAGCCCTGTGCCCTCTGCTCTGTACTGTGCCTCCTGCCCTGTACTGTGCCCCCTGCCCTGTACTGTGCCACCTGCTCTGTGCAACAAGCCCTGTGCCCTATGCTCTGTACTGTGCCCTCTATGCTGTACTGTGCTCCCTATGCTGTACTGTGCCCCCTGCCCTGTACTGGGCCCACTACCGTGTATTTTCTATCACCCTGTACTGTGCCCCCTGCCCTGTGTCCTATTCCCTGCACTATGCCCCATTATAATACCATGTAGGAGGCATATTACAGGAGTATAAGGAGATACCCCTGTACTGTGCCTACTAACCTGTACTATGCACTCTTATACCCTGTATTGTGCCCCTTTACCATAACCTGACATAACCGAGTCATACACTGTACTTTGCCCTCTACATTGTGCCCCTGGTCATATATTGTACTGAGCCCCCTTATACTCTGTTATCCAGTCACTGTATGGCGGTGTTATCCAGTCATTGTATGGGGGCATTATCCAGTCACTTTATGGCCAAGTTATCCAGTTACTGTATGCTGGTGTTCTCTAGTCATTGTATTGCGGTGTTATCCAGTCACTGTATGGCGGTGTTATCCAGTCACTGTATGGCAGTGTTATCCAGTGACTGTATGGCAGTGTTATCCAGTCACTATATGGCAGTGTTATCCAGTCACTGTATGGCAGTGTTATCATCCATTGTATGGTGCTGTTATCCAGTTACTGTATGTCAGCGTTATTCAGTCATTGTATGGCGGTTATTTATTCACTGTAAGGCAGTTATTCATACACTGTATTGTGGTGTTATCCAGTCATGATATGGGGCTATAACGTTGCAGTGTTTTTTATCCAGTCATGGTATGAGCTATTATCCAATATGGTGGTATTTAGTCTCTGTATGCTGGTAATATATAGTCACTAAATGTATTATTATTCTGGGGTAGAAATAATTTTTTGTTTTCTTCCAGAGGGAAGTGGAGATCTTGATGTTCCTCAGCGCCATAGTCATGATGAAGAACAGGCGGAGTAGTAAGTCTTAGAATTTTCAATATTAAAGAGCATGTGTCAGCATGATCAACCCTAGTAAATCATACTGCCTGGTAGGGTTTATTATGCTGAGTTCAAGGATCTGTCTTCTATTTTTATGCTAAGTAGATTCTTGTCAGATTTAAACCCAGAACTGCAAGGCACCATTGCTAACTACTGAGCCACCGTGCTGCCTGGCAAAAAAAAGACAATATATAAAAATGTAAAGGATTAAACACTTTAAAAAACTAATAGCGAAATCCTTTAAAAATAGCACAGAACAGAGATTGAGCTTCACTTTCTCCTTAAAATGGCCCTTGTCTGAGCCCCCTTGGCCTGTGCCCCCATGGCCCCTGACTGCGCCCCCCTGGTCCAGATTGTGACTAGCCAAAGGAGTGGGGTTTACACAGGAGGAGGGAGCTGCGAAGCGTGGGGAGGGGGGGTGGATACAAAAATTTGCTGTGGGGCCTAGTCATTTCTAGCTACGCCCCTAATCAGGATATAACCTACACTGACTATCTCCCACTAACTATCTGTATTATATATATATAAGCTATCTAACTATCTATCTAATGTAATGACTGGAAAGCACAGAGCACAGCAATGACACTGCGGTCTCTCTCAGAACTTTAAAAAACTGTAGAAAATGGCTGCTGGGGAGGTTCTTATATAGTAAGGGGTAGGCAACTTTCCTATTGGTTGCTAGGGATGTTGCTAAGCTCAGACAAAGACATTGCAGCCTTCTCATTGGCCCACAAGCGAGAAGCAGAGAGTGATCATGGGTTCAAATGAAAAAAAAAAAATAGAATATATTCGAAAATATGAATATATATCACTATATTCTAAATATTAGTGAATTCTCGAAGTGCCGATATTTGTGATTAATATTCGCGATTCGAATATTCGCGCCCAACACTAATCACTATTAGGCTTAGTTGACACTTCAGTTTTTTGGTCAGTTATTTGGTCATTTATTGTCAGCCAAAAGCATGTGTAGGTCAAACCCACAGAACAGGTGTAGAGCTATTCATGATACCTAATCTGAGAATAGGCTTGGCTCCTGAATTTGACTCACGAAAACTGATGGAAATAACTGACCGAAGTAACTGAAGTGTGAGCTCAGCCTTAAAAGTCAATGTTAGCATCATGTCTCATTTATCGGCGTGGACTGAACCATGCAGTGGCCTAAGATTCAAGTAGTGGCCCCATGACAGAGTGGGGAGAGTGTCAGCAGTAAGGTTCTGTTGACATCACTGTCTATTTTTCCCTTCTGATCTATAAGAATAACAGCCAAAAAAAGAGGATCCTGTATTTTGACCATCTTCCTTCACTCGGTCAGTATTTGGTGCGCATTTGATCATTATTTGTAAGGCAAAAACAGGAGTGGGTCCAAAACAGAGATAGAATGTGCAATGGAAATATGTGCATCTGTTCTGTGTTTTGGATCCACTACTGCTTTTGGCTTCCAAATCATGATCAAATCCTGATGCAAAATATTGACCATGTGATAGAGGCCTCATGTTCAACTTGTATGCATTTTGGCCATTTGCGACTGTTGCGTCAGTTTTATTCAGATGGAAAAGAAGTCCTGCATGTATATCGCATGGTCAGTATTTGGTCAGTTTTTGGCATCAGTATTTCACCAGTATTGGTAAGGCAAAAACAGGAGTGGGTCTAAAACAGAGAAAAAATGTGATGGAAATAGCTGAATGTCTTCTGTTTTTTGGACCCACTTCTGTTTTTGGCTTCCAAATCATGATCAATTCCTGATGCAAAATACTGACAGTGTCATAGATGTTTTAAACGACAGGACCCATGTTTTGTTTTTTGTTTTTTTAGAATGGAATAATAAGTGGTGATGTCAACACAGCAAAACAGGGACACTAGTGTCCCCATGACAGACTGGCAATACCATGAAGAGTCAAAGTAGTGGCCCCGGAACAGAGTGGAGAGGGGGCAACGGCAGTGACAGTAACAGCAAAAGATGGTGGCAGATCACAGTAGGAGCAAATGGCAGTAGAGGCAGCAGGCGTGTGGCATCAGGCGTGTGGCAGCATCAAAATAGTGGCAGCAGCACATGGGCAGAAGAAATGGGCCATTTCTCACAATGTTCCGGTGTGGCAGCACACTACAGTCAGATCATTAATGCCAGAATAATCTAGTCTGTTGCATCAGGTACTGGTGTCTGAAATTCCTGGTTGATCCATGCCTGATTCATCTTTATAAAGGTTAGTCTCTCAACATTTTGTATTAAAAAGTGAGTTCTCTTTGGGGAAACTATGCCACCCGCCACACTAAACACCCCCTCAGATGCCACATTAATGGCCGGCAGGAAAGCTTGCCCAGGGCAAACTCACCAAGTTGTGGCAACAGTGCAATTTTTTCTACCCAGTAGTCCAGGGGATCTTGGATCTGGGGCGACAAGGTGCAGTCCAATTATTGGTTGAGGTTCTGCTACATGTCCTGCTGCTGGGTGGTTGCTTTTGTAGGCAGCTGAAGAAAACTGCTCATTAGAGACTAGAGATGGCCTTGTGGTTCTCCCGGCAGTCGTTTCGCAGCGAACCTTGCTCATTCGCGGTTCGCCGAATGGGCGAACATATGCGATTTCTGCCGGCGCCATATTCTTTTATATTGTGAGGAACTTTGACCCATGACACATCCATCAGGTGGGACAGGACAGCCAATTGAGAAGTTTCAGCACATGGACACACCCCCAACCCTATAACAGAACCCGATCTGAAAGCAATTTTACATTATGTGTTTTGCCAGTGTAGGGAGAGGTTGCATTTTGGAGCAGGGATGGTTAGGGACACCAAACGCTAGCTAATAGGGCCACAAAAGTACTTTTAAGGATTGGTATAGGTGTGCTATAGATAGGTGTGACTTACTGAGGGGTGTTAAATACTTATAATATACTTTCTAACATAGAAAGTATATTATAGTGCATTTGAATTGTGCAGCAACTGTGTGTGGTTCTGCTGCGATACTGCAACTACACAGAGTGCCATATGTTATTGGAACAAATAATTTCTACTGGTGTGATATACCAGCTGCCCCCCAAAAAAACTGTTTGAAGCAAGGGTGTTATATACCAATAATATATTTTCCATATAGTGCATTTAGGTAGTGCAGCATTTGTTTGCGGTTTTACTACGTTACCGCAGCTACACAGAGTGACAAATGCTATTGGAACAAATAATTTCTACTGGTGTGATATACCAGTTGCCCCCCCCAAAAAACTGATTGAAGCAGGGGTGCTTTATACATATAATATCCTTTCTATATAGTGCATTTGGGTAGTGCAGCATTTGTTTGTGGTTTTTCTGCTTTACCGCAGCTACACAGAGTGACAAACGCTATTGGAACAAATAACTTCTACTGGTGTTATATACCAATTGCCCCATTTTTGTCATAGGGTCATTATGAAAATGACAGGCAGAGTAAGAGGCAGGCCATTCCGCACGGGTGGTAGGGGTCGGGCAGGTGCACCAGGCCGGAGCCTAAGAGGGAAGTTGCAAAAGGTGCGTGCGATTACGTCAAAGGACGCACCTGACTTGGTTGAGTAGCTCACTCAGCCTTCCACTTCTGCACCCTCCTCATCCTCTCTATCTGCACTCTCTTCACTCTCTGCTGTGAGCACCACCACCACCATATCCCCTCAGCTCAATTCAGAGGAATTATTTTGCCATCCATTCCAAGACCTTACCGATGCGCTGCCATTCTTGGCATCGGATCAGGAAGAGGAGGTATCAACGGCCGCCACCCAGTAGTCTGACGACAGTTCCCAAATCAGCCCAAGGAGGGTGGACCCCGCTGTAGCTGCTTACTCTGAGATCTCTAGTGTCAGTGGTGGTGAAGGTGACGATGATGACGTGTCGATGGACATCACGTGAGTGCCCACTAGAGAGGAAGAGGAGGGGAGTTCAGATGGGGAGACGGAGCAGCAGATAGGGAGGAGAATGAAGAGAAGCAGGCAGAACTTGCAGTGCACTGGAGGCAAAAAGAAGACTGCAAATGTATCTGGAGCGAGCCATCCACCATGCACGGTCATATCTTGAGTTCCCAGGACGTTGACACATTGCTCCACATAGTGGGCTTTTTTGAACGTGTCAGCTGCTGATAATAGTGTTGCCATCTGCAGTCTGTGCTGTCAACGCATAAGTCGCGGTAAGCCCAACACCTCACCTATGAACGACCGACTTAAGAAGGCACCTGGCCTCCCATCACCGAGCCCAGTGGGAGCAATGCCATCAGAACCCACAAAGCCACACTCCCGGCGCTCCACGTCCTGCCTCTTCTCCTTCTCCTCTCTCCTCCCATTTGTCCTCCACTCCACCTTCCACCATACCATCGTCGCGTTCATCTGGCAAAAGGCAGGCTTCCAAGGCCCAAATGTTCGAGCGTAAAAAAAATTTATGACGCTGGATAATCCTCTTGCCCAATGGCTGACCACTGGCTTGTCAGAAATGCTAGCCCGCCAACTACTGCAATATAAATTGGTGGACTCGGATGCCTTTACAAAATTTGTGGCCATTGGCACACCACAATGGAAGGTCCCCAGAAGGAAATATTTCTCCCAGAAGGGTATCCCAGGGCTACAGTATATGACCAGGTCACGTTCAGCGGCAAGTGAATGTATCTCTGGCACACGGTGTCGGTACTAAGATACATCTGACCAGAGACATGTGGTCTAGCAAACACGGGTAGGGAAGGTACATAACTTTTACTGCCCACTGGGTGAACCTTCTGACGGCCGTCAAGCATGAAACCCGTGGCACCTGTGTGGATTTGGTGTTACCGCCACGGATTGCATGCAGGCATGCCCTTCTTCTCCTCCTCCTACTCCATCCTCAGTCTCCTCCTCGGCTGACTCCTTCTTTTCCACTTCTACCGCCTCTTCCGCTGCACCCCCCCAAGCTCCCCAGAACCTATTTGACATGCCAGGTGACACATTGCCATGCTGTGCTGCGGCTGTTATGCCTGGAAGCCAAGAGCCACACTGGTCCTGCACTGCTTTCAGCTTTGCGGTCACAGGCCGATCAGTGGCTATCCCTGCTCAATTTGACAGTTGGTAAAGTGGTGTGCGACAATGGTGCCAATCTGTTGAGCACGCTGAAACAGGGCAAAATGACACACGTGCTGTGCATGGCACACATCCTGAACTTAGTCGCGCAGCGATTCGTTGCCAAATACCCTGGGGTCCAGGGCGTCTTGCGGCAGGCCAGGAAAATCTTTGGCCATTTTAGAAGATCTTACACGGCCATGGCTTGCCTTGCTGACGTTCAGCGGCGACACCACCTACCCATCAGACGTCTGATTTGTGACTGCCTGACGAGCTGGAACTCCACCTTGTATATGTTTAATAGGCTGCTCCAGCAGAAACGTTCAGTTAATGACTACCTGTACGAACTCTATGCAGGACAGGTTCTAGGGAGCTTGTTTTTTTTCACTGCGGCCATTTAGTGAGATCACCAAACTGGTTAGTCGCAGCCAGGACGCCATCAGTGACATAGTGCCTTACGCCTTCTTTCTGGAGCATACATTGCGTTGTGTCATTGATCAAGCCGTCGAGGAGCAGGAGCAGGAAGATGAGAAAGTCGCAATGCTGGATGAATTCCCAGGGGGGATACTCCATCTGAGACAAGTCAACAGGAGTCTGAAGAGGAGTCAGAGGAGGATGGTGCCTGGGTAAATGGAGGAGCAAGAAGAGTATGCTTTAAACTTTTCTGGGATCCCTGGTGTTGTCCGTGGCTCGGGGGAGGAGACTAAGCACAACATTATCCTGGACGATGAGCAGTAGCCAGGCCACTCCACCACTTCCAGTTTAGTGCAAATGGGGGCCTTCATGCTCCAGTGTTTGAACAGGGACCCCTGTATAAAAAGCATAAAAGACAAGGACCAGTACTAGGTGGCAACATACTTAGACCCCCGGTACAAACACAAAATGTCGGACATGTTACCAGCATCACAGAGGTCATAATGCAGCACTTCCAGGTCTTGCTTCGAGAAATGCTTCATTCTGCTTTTGCGAGCGTTGGCGCTGAGGAATTTCCACTCACAGAGAAACATTTGCGGGTACCAATCCAACAGCGCATGCAAGAAGAGGGTGGTTTGGAGATGTGTTGGTCACTTCGGATATGAGATCATTCTTGCAGCCAACCTATCGAGAGCTGCCCTCTGGATCCAGCCTCAGGGAACGCCTAGACCGACAGGTGTCCAACTACATCGGGTTAACGGCCGAAGAGGACGCTCTGAGAAGCAAGGAACCCCTGGACTACTGGGTGTGCAGGCTTGACCTGTGGCCAGAGCTGACAAAATTTGCCATGGAACTCTTGGTTTACCCCTTGTCCGAAAGGACATTCAGCGCAGCAGGGGGGATCGTGACCGATAAGCGCACTCACCTAGCTCACGACAGTGTGTCTTCCTCACATTTCTAAAAATTAATGAGGCATGGATCTCGGAGGAATTCAACACCTGTGACGAGTCTACAACGTTTAATTGAATTTCCTCATGACAGCCCACAAATATCCGCCACCACCCAGAACAAATAATGGTCCCTGTCTTAGGTAAATACAGCGGCATAAAAGGCCTTTTCTGTCCGTTGAATCCCTAATGTTTTGGGACTCGGAGGAATTTAACACCTGTAAAGACCACATGTTTTAACTATTATCATTAGAGGTTTTTTCAAGAGGGGGGATTTCGTTAGCCATGTTTTTAATCCAATTTAATATTTTTAGTTCTTTTAAACATATATATTTTACCTGTGTTTGTACTGGCCTATAGTAAAATTCATATCAATTGACCGTCTAATAGACCTCTAGCCACATACTTTATGTTTTTAGTTCTTTTAAACATACAGTTGCAAGAAAAAGTATGTGAACCCTTGAATGATATGGATTTCTGCACAAATTGGTCATAAAATGTGATCTAATCTTCATGTAAGTCACAACAATAGACATCACAGTCTGCTTAAACTAATAACACACAAAGAATTAAATGTTACCATGTTTATATTGAACACACAATGTAAACATTCACAGTGGTGGAAAAAGTATGCGAACTCTTGGATTTAATAACTGGTTGAACCTCCTTTGACAGCAATAACTTTAACCAAACGTTTCCTGTAGTTGCAGATCAGATGTGCACAACGGTCAGGAGTAATTCTAGACCATTCCTCTTTACAGAACTGTTTCAGTTCAGCAATATTCTTGGGATGTCTGGTGTGAATCGCTTTCTTGAAGCCATGCCACAGCATCTCAATCGGGTTGAGGTCAGGACTCTGACTGGGCCACTCCAGAAGGCGTATTTTCTTCTGTTTAGGGCTACTTTCACACCTGCATTAGGTGCGGATCCGTCTGGTATCTGCCCAGACGGATCTGCACCTATAATGCAAGCACTTGTATCCGTTCAGAACGGATCCATTTACATTATTCTTTAAAAAAAAATCCGTCTTGACTTACATCCGTCTTGACTTACATCTTACGTCTTGACCAAAGTCAATGGGGGACGGATTTGTTTTCAATTGCACCATATTGTGTCATTGAAAACGGATCCGTACCCATTGACTTATATTGTAAGTCAAGACGGATCAGTTTGGCTCCGCATCGCCAAGCGGACACCAAAACGCTGCAAGCAGCGTTTTGGTGTCCACATCCAGAGCGGAATGGAGGCGGATGCATTCTGAACAGATCCTTATCCATTCAGAATGCATTGGGGCTGAACTGATCCGTTTTGAACAGTTTGTGAGATCCCTGAAACGGATCTCACAAACGGAATTCAAAACGCCAGTGTGAAAGTAGCCTAAGCCATTCGGTTGTTGATTTAATTCTATGCTTTGGGTCATTGTCCTGTTGCAACACCCATCTTCTGTTGAGCTTCAGCTGGTGGACAGATGGCCATAAGTTCTCCTGAAAAATGTCTTGATAAACTTGGGAATTCATTTTTCCTTTGATAATAGCAATCCGTCCAGGCCCTGACGCAGCAAAGCAGCCCAAAACCATGATGCCCCCATACCTCACTGTTGGGATGAGGTTTTGATGTTGGTGTGTTGTGCCTCTTTTTCTCCACACATAGTGTTGTGTGTTTCTTCCAAACAACTCAACTTTGGTTTCATCTGTCCACAGAATATTTTGCCAGTACTGCTGTGGAACATCCAGGTGCTCTTGTGCAAACTGTAAACGTGCAGCAATGTTATTTTTGGACAGCAGTGGCTTCCTCTGTGGTATCCTCCCATGAAATCCATTTTTTTTTGTGTTTTACGTATTGTAGATTCGCTAACAGGGATGTTAGCATATGCCAGAGACTTTTGTAAGTCTTTAGCTGACACTCTAGGATTCTTCTTCACCTCATTGAGCAGTCTGTGCTGTGCTCTTGCAGTCATTTTTACAGGACGGCCACTCCTAGGGAGAGTAGCAGCAGTGCTGAACTTTCTCCATTTATAGACAATTTGTCTTACCGTGGACTGATGAACAACAAGGCTTTTGGAGATACTTTTATAACCCTTTCCAGCTTTATGCAAGTAAACAATTCTTAATCGTAGGTCTTCTGAGAGCTCTTTTGTGCAAGGCATCATTCACATCAGGCAATGCTTCTTGTGAAAAGCAAACCCAGAACTGGTGTGTGTTTTCTATAGGGCAGGGCAGCTGTAACCAACACCTCCAATCTCATCTCATTGATTGGACTCCAGTTGGCTGACACCTCACTCCAATTAGCTCTTGAAGATGTCATTAGTCTAGAGGTTTACATACTTTTTCCACCTGCACTGTGAATGTTTACATGGTGTGTTCAATAAAAACATGGTAACATTTAATTCTTTGTGTTATTAGTTTAAGCAGACTGTGATTGTCTATTGTTGTGACTTAGATGAAGATCAGATCACATTTTATGACCAATTTGTGCAGAAATCCATATCATTCCGAAGGGTTCACATACTTTTTCTTGCAACTGTATGTATTTTACCTGTATTTGTACTGGCCTGCAGTAAAATTGATATCAATTGACTGTGTAATATACCTCCGGCCACATAATTACTTGATCACTTGATGCCTAATGTTTGGGGCCTGTAGTACAGTGGCATACAGTAAAGTTTTTATCCATTGACCGCATAATGTACCTCGAGCCACATTTTATTTTATGTCAGGTGAATGCCAAATTTTTAAGGTCCGTACTCCCGTGGCCTAAAATAGAATTTTTCTAGGCTCCGACAGGTCACATTTCAGAGAATTTCCCTTTAAGACGCAAAAAAATGTCCCCTGATTAAGACACATATTTTTAGTTGGAATTTTTGTCATTAATCCCCCTTTAGTATGTCACTGTCCATGTTGTGGGACTATTTGTGCACTTCAACTAAGTGTTTGGAGGCTGCAAATATGAGCTGAAGGTTTTTCAGGTTTGCCTGCCATTAAAGTGAATGGGGCCCGCTGCGAACTTGCGGTTCGCGAACATTTGATCGCATTTGCGAACCGTCCTGGCCGATGTTCATTCATCACTGCTCAGCGGCGGTGGACAATGGCTTGCCCCTGACCTGGCTCCGCTGTCCCCTTGTTGACGCCTTGGTCTGACTATGTGCGGGAGTTCTGTGGCTGAAACTACCCGCACCAGTTGGAAGGAATGTCACTGGGGTACTGACGGGCGGTACCCCCTCCTCCTCCTCCTCCTCCTCCTTCATCTCTTCCAAAAGGTCCAAACCACCCGGACCAAGCTCTAGCTCACTCTCCTGCATTACCACCCCCAAGATGTCCCTCTCATTGTCGCTGTCAAACAGTATCAGGGTTGATTCTTGGGGGCTTGTCTTGCAGGAGGCGAGCTGCTGCTGCTGCTGCTGAGAGCTGGGGCAGAGGACTCTGTGCCACTGGTGGGTAGAGGAGCTTCCCCGTGCTGGCAGCGTTCCAGCACTGGAACCAACTCCCCTACCATGACTACGGCTGCCGGAACAACCACAGCCACTCATGCTTGTGACTAATAAACAAAAAAGTTTTTAAACAACAGAATTTTTTTTTAGAGAGTTTGGGCAAACTTTATATGGCGTGGGGACAATGGGGTAAAACTGAAATAAAATAGACACAAAAACCTAAATCAATAAAACTAAAAACACAGGCAAATAATTTTTTTTCAAAGACAAAAGATGCACACAATAATCCCTCCCTAACAAACGAAACCCTAAAACTGTAACACTAAAACGCAGGCAAATACTACACACAAAACCCTAAAACACAGCAAAATACTTTTTTTTTCGCAGACTAAACAGATAGCAAAAGACTGCACTATATTATATAGCTATCTAACCTACACTACACCCTGCACTGGACCCTATCAGCTACACTATTAACTAACTAACTAACTAACACTATTTCACACTAGCTATCTGGATTATATATATGACTGAGCTAACTAACTAATGTACCTAACACCCTACACTGGAACCTATCAGCTACACTAACTATCCTACACTATCTACCACTAAATATATGGATTATATATGAGGTATCAGAAGTATTAAAACAGCAATTCAGCACATCACAATTGTCACACTCCTCTCTCTCTCTCTCTCTCTCTCTCTCTCTCTCTCACAACTGCATGAGACAGCACAAAATAGCTGCTGGAAATGTTCTTATATAGTAAAGGGTAGGCAACTTTCCGAATATTTGCTAGGGAAGTTGCTAAGCTATGACAGAGTTATTGATGCCTTCTCATTGGCCCACAAGCTAGAAGCATGGAGGGATCATGTGTACTGTGAAAAAACAACGAATATTCAAAATTACGAATATTTAACGCTATATTTTAAATATTCGCAAATTCTCGAAGTGCCGATATTCTCGATAGAAATTCGTAATACGAATATTCGCGCTCAACACTAGTTTTTGGGTCAATGTGTTAACTGTATTACCTTTCTTTGATCCTGTGTCACCTTGGGGTTAGTATATCTGGCACTATGCACTTTACTATGCTATATAGCTTATATAAGATGCAGGATCTAGTTACCTCTAGGACTAATCCAGCGGGTTACATATAATTATTTGCTGACTGTGTGTTTTATGTATCTGTGTGTTTGCCACCGCCATCTACTGTTTTAATATTTATGTAAACTAATAAAGATTATATATATTTTATAGCACATATATTTTGATAGCACTGCGTTATATTATATTCTAATGTAGGAGTTTAATTTACATTCTAAGTTGAGTTGATCGCGAATATTCTAATGTAGAAGATGTAGAATATATTGCTATATATTCGTAATCGCGAATATTCTATTTTTTTTTTTTTTCATCGGTAACCTCCCTTCTTGCTTGTTGGCCAATGATAAGGCTGCAATATCTTTGTCAGAGCTTAGCAACATCCCTATCAACCAATAGGAAAGTTGCCTACCCCTTACTATATAAGAACCTCCCCAGCAGCCATTTTCTGCAGTTTTTTTGCAGTTCTGAGAGAGAGAGAGAGCAGTGACATTGCTATGCTCTGTGCTTTCATCTGGATCCTATTCCTTATTCAATTACATTAAATAGTTAGCTCATATATATAATACAGATAGTTAGTGGGAGATAGTCAGTGTAGATTAGATAGTGATATAGTGTAGTTGATAAGTTCCAGTGCATGGTGTTAGGTAGCGTGATAGGAATTTTATTACACGACACGGATTGCAGCAAAGAAAAAAGCATCAATCAAACTGATAACCATGGCAACCAACTCCTCCCCACTGTGCCAGTATAATAGTCTCTGACTCTGCTAACTCCTCTTTCTTTGCTGCTCCCTCACAGATAAGTACTTCTCCTTATATCTGTGGGTGGATGTATATGGTTTTATGCTATAGGGGATATTTATGGTACTCGTCAGTGTTTATTGGGGTATCCTCTTAGTTTTTCTAGGGTTTTGCCCTCTGGGCTGTAGGATCCTTGTTTTATTTTATCATTGCCTTTTTTTCCCATTCCCATATTTCCTTTCAGGTTTTCTCCTCATTTATTGCTTGTACCTCTGTTCGATTATCTATTCCTGTACCTCCCCTCCGTTCGATTTTCCTTTCATTCGGTTCCGTCTGCGGCGTTTTCCTCTAGCTGCCCGTTCCTTCTGCAGCTGGGTTTCGCGCTCCCCGCGGTGTTCTCACGGGAGCGCGCAAGACTTCCGCTTGTGTCTCAGCCGGCCGCATCCGGAGTTACAGTGTTGCAGCTCCGTCCACACTCAGGTCACTTCGCTTCTTTGGGCGTTGTATGAGCCCCCTTTATCCCCATTTTACTGTCTCGGTCTGCCCATACTAATATTGCTTGTTAGGTTAGCCATATTTAGGCATATATTCTTGATCTATGCATCGATTTATAGCGCTGTCACTGCATTGTACTTGTACATCATGTCCAAGGTCCCTTTACATGTATCTAGCCCTGTCCCTGAGGGCATGGATTCAATGCCTCATATACAGGATTTAAACGCTGTTACTCCTGATGCACAGTCCTTAGCAATACAGCGCTCTGTGACTGCTGCAATACAGGCCGCCATGGGGTCTATGTCCTTGGCCATTTCTAGTTCAATTACTGAGGCCCTTATGGCCGGCCCTTCCTCCTCTACACCTTTGGGGCCCTCACCACCTGAAATACTGTTACCTGCCTCCAGAACCACTATGACTGGTGGAAATATAGCCACCCATGATGGCGCGCATCGGGAGGAGGATCCCTTGGATTCGGACCTGCCAGGTCCGTCATCTGGGTCAGCAGCGCCCATTGAGGTTCCTTTTGATGCCTCGGCAATTTTGGATCCTGCAGGGGAACCCCTTTTTGACCCGGATGCTCTCCACCATCCGAGGTCGGCGGAATGACTTCCGTCCTAACATATTGCCAAATATTTGGAGGCCCGTATACGCCAACCTCTATCTAAACAGGCGCGTAACAAACTAAAGGCTGAATGTCCCAGACCTATTATACCTAACAAGGTCTGCGAGACGCCCGTAGTTGACCCAAAAATGTGTCAATTTTTAGCTAAGTCGGGCTGGAACCCCAGGAAGGGTCTTGAATCGGCCCTAAAGTCCTGTCAGGACAAATTATTGGACCTTTTGGGCCCATTGACTAAAATATTTGAATTGGCTGAGTCAGCCAGAACCCAGAACACTCTGGTAGACCCGGAAGAACTCCAGGGATGGGTACAACGTAAATATTTACGGGCAACGTAACTACTTCGCTCTCGATTGAGCGTCGTAAAGCAATCCTATTTAAAATAGAGCCTAAGTTATCCAATTTAGCCCTGACGGAGACAGGCAAAGAGGCTCAAGGATTGCTCTTTGGGGATTCCTTCATTAAGGATCTCTCCCGATTTGTGGGAGCCTTCACTGCCCTCGATAAGGCTCAAACATCCATGAAGAGAGTGTTCCAAGGACGGGTCTCTAACAGGACCGGCAGCTCTAGGGGCCGCCTGTCCGGCCGTTCATCATACCAGACCCGCGGGTCCGGCAGAGGCTCATTTTCTTATCGACCCTCCAACCAGGAGTTCCGTCAACCGCCTGCTTTCTTCCCCTCCCGAGGTTCGTCTTGGCGTTCACGTGGAGCCAGAGGTTCATCTTCCAGACGTCCTTTCGGTAAGTCTAATGTCACCGTTTTCTTTGACTCCTTGTGTAGGGGGCAGGCTCCGTCTTTTTTCCCATGTGTGGAAAACCATCACGGCAGACCCATGGGTCCTTTCGACTGTCCAGGGGTTTCGCATAGAGTTAGTTTGCCCCCACATCCAGATTCCGTCCCCGTATCCTACGGTTCTCCCAGCCTCATCACAACTGCTTTTACATCAGGAACTGTCAGCCCTGTGTCAGAAGGGCGCCATAGAGCGGGCCCCCCCTTCCTCGGAAGGTGTTATCAGCAGTGTGTTCTTGGTGGCCAAAAAAGGAGGCCAGATGAGACCCGTGATCAATCTCAGGGCACTAAACGCTTTTGTAAAATATCGGCACTTCAAGATGGAGGGTATCCACCTCCTCAGGGATTTGCTCCTCCAGGGGGATTGGATGGTCAAATTAGACTTGAAGGACGCCTACCTGACAGTTCCGGTGGCCGAACCATCCAGGGATCTCCTTCGTTTTTTCTGGGACTCGGAGATTTGGAGGTTCACCTGTCTGCCTTTCAGTCTCTCTTCTGCCCCTTGGTGTTTTACCAAGCTCCTTCATCCGGTAATTTCCTGTCTCCGCAGTCAAGGAATTCGTCTGATTATTTATCTGGACGATATCCTTATATTGGCTCAGAATCCTTCTGTTCTTCTGACCCATCTACAGTGGTCCATGGACCTGTTATCCCGGCTGGGATTCCTCCTCAATTTGGAGAAGTCGTCACTTACCCCGGCCCAGTCCATAGAATTTTTGGGATTCACCATCGATTCTTCCACAGTGTCTCTCAGCCTTCCGTCTGCCAAGGTTCGTGCCATCCGCAAGGAACTTCTTCATACTCTGTCTCTCCAACAGGTTCCCTTACGACATCTCCCCCCCAATGTGCCAGTATCAAGTGCCTCTCTCCTTCCCACCCCCCATGTGCCAGTATCTTAGTGCCAAACCCCCCCATGTGCCAGTATCAAGTGCCTCTCTCTTCCCCCCATGTGCCAGTATCATAGTGCCAAACCCACCCATGTGCCAGTATCAAGTGCCAAATCCCCCCTCCCACGTGCCAGTATGAAGTGCTTCTCTCCTCCCCCCCATGTCCCAGTATCATAGTGCCATCTCCCTCCCCCCAAAAAAAAGTGCCAGTATCAAGTGCCTCTCCCCTCCCCCACCCATTTGCCAGTATCAGGTGCCAGCCAACCCCTCCCCCCCATGTGCCAGTATCAGGTGCCTCCCTCCCCCATGTGCCAGTATCAGGTGCCAACCCCCCTCCCCCCATGTGCCAGTATCAGGTGCCAACCCCCCTCCCCCTATGTGCCAGTATCAAGTGCCTCCCGCTCCCCCCATGGAAGTAACAGTCGGGTATTTAAAAAAAAATTATAAACACTTATACTTACCTCCATGTCAGCCTCTTCCTGTGTCCCATCCTGTATGTCCATATATGGAGTCAGTGCTTGTATTTCAGAAAAGTTTCTGCTGGGATTCGAACCCACGACCTTCTGTATCAGAGGAAAAGCACCTAACCACACGGCCATAAGAGCTGCCTTGCTGCTGACTGAAAAAAATATGAGACTTCTACTGTTATAGCAGGCTAAGTGTACATCTATACACATGACTGCTGCCCTAACACACCCAGCACTGCTATATCTCTTTATGACAGCTGTCCCAGCACACTCAGCTCTGCTATAATCTCTATATATGATAACTGCCCCAGCACACCCAGCTCTGCTACATCTAATACACATGACAGCTGCACCAGCACACTCAGCTCTACTATATCTCTATATATGACAGCTGCCCCAGCACACCCAGCTCTGCTATATCTATATATCTCTAAGTATTGCTATACAGTAGATAGATATATAGAGATATAGCAAAGCTGAGTGTGCTGGGGCAGCTGTCATGTGTATAGATGTAGCAGAGCTGTGTGTGTTTGGGCAGCTGTCATGTGTATAGATGTAGCAGAGTTGGGTTTGCTGGGACAGCTGTCATATATAGAGATATAGTAGAGCTGAGTGTGCTGGTGCAGCTGTCATGTGTATTAGATGTAGCAGAGCTGGGTGTGCTGGGGCAGCTATCATATATAGAGATATAGCAGAGCTGAGTGTGCTGGGACAGGTGTCATATAGAGATATAGCAGTGCTGGGTGTGTTGGGGCAGCTGTCATGTGTATAGATGTACACTTAGCCAGCTATAACAGTAGAAGTCTCATATTTTTTCAATCAGTAGCAATGCAGCCCTTGGGGCTGTGTGGGTAAATGCTTTGCCTCTGATACATAGTACATGGAGGTTGTGGGTTCGAATCCCAGACACATCAGGAGACAGTAAGATTAGATCACATTAGCGGAGGGGGCCTGGTCCGCTGCTGCTGTGAAGGGGCCCTGAACATTAAGACAAGAATCGATCATATTTAACTAACTTGAAAATAAACTGTCACACACGCTGCCGGGCCGCCGGGCCCCTTGGCAGCCCGGGCCCAGAAGCAGCCGCTTCCCCGGTAGTTACGCCACTGCTGTTATGTTCTGGGTTTAAAAAATATCAATTTTTTGCAATACCCTACATCTGGTGCCTTTGCTGCATTTGTCACAGTGAAAATACAAGCTTGAAATACTGCATTTATATTCTGGTTTTAAAAAAACACCCATTTTTTGCAATACCCTACATCTGGTGCCTTTGCTGCGTTGCAGACTGCGTTGCAGACTAGATAGGCCAAATGGTTCTCATCTGCCGACACATTCTATGTTTCTATGTTTCTAAATACAAGCATTAGATAGTGCTGTTATATTGTGGAATTAAAAAAACACCCATTTTGGGCAAGATAATAAATTTGCGGCCTTTGTTGCATTTGTCACAGTAAAATACAAGCTAGAAATACTGCATTTATATTCTGATTTAAAAAAAACACCCATTTTTTGCAATACTCTACATCTGGTGCCTTTGCTGCATTTGTCACTGTGAAATACAAGCTTGAAATACTGCAATTATATTATTGGTTTAAAAAAACACCCATTTTTGGCAATACCCTACATCTGTGGCCTTTGCTGCATTTGTCACAGTGAAATACAAGCGTTGGATAGTGCTGTTATATTTTGTTATTAATAAAACACCCATTTTGGGCAAGATAATACATTTGCGGCCTTTGCTGCATTTCTGACAGTCCAATACAAGTGTTAGATACTGCTGTTATTTTCTTGTTTTTAAAAAAAACACCCATTTTTTGCACGATAATACATTTGCGGGCTTTGTTGCATTTGTGACAGTCAAATACAAACTTTAAATACTGCTGTTATATTCTGGGTTTAAAAAAACACCAATTATTTGCAAGACCCTACATCTGGGGCCTTTGCTGCATTTGTGACAGTCAAATGCAAATAGTCAATACTGCAGTTACATTGTTGGTTGACAAATTAAAACATTTTGGGACCGTGAAGTAATTGTATAAAATTCGCCTGTCACACTGTTGTGTGACCTCAAGAAATTTTTCATCTTTATGACCGGCTCTGCCCTACTCTCAGTGAACTTAATTGTTGACTATTGGCGGTTACATTGTTGCCTGACAAAAAACATCTGTTAGTTTGGTGGGTGAACGCAAAGAATGAGGAGAGCATCAAATAAGGTGCACTGCCCCAGTCGTGGTGCTGCTGGTGGAGCTCCTGTTGCAGGGAGAGGACGTGGTCGATCTGTGCCAGCTACACGCACAAGTGAAACACCTTCCTCAGGAGTGAGTAGCCGACAGAATCTTTAGCGTTATTTGGGATGGCCGAATGCGGCTCTACGAATGGTGAGTAGTGTTGATCACGAATATTCGAATTGCGAATTTTAATCGTGAATATCGCCACTTTGAGAATTTGCGAATATTTAGAATATCGCAAAATATATTCGTAATCGTGAATATTCTTTTTTTTGTTAAATACCACTTTATGCAAATTTTTATGCAAAATTTGTATGTGGAAATTTATGCAAATTTTATGCGAATTTTCGCAATCAAGAAAATAATACCTGGTCACGCATTCACGAATTAACGAATATATGGTGAATATTCGCCCAAATATTCACGAAATATCGCAAATTCGAATATTGCTTCTGCCGCTCATCACTAATAGTGAGGCCAGAACAAGTACAGGCGATAGTAGATTGGGTGGCTGACAGTGCCTCCAGTTCCTTCACATTGTCTCCCACCCAGTCTCCTGCTGAAAGATCAGAGTTGGCACCTGCAGCCCATGTCCATCAGTCCTTCACCTCACCCCCTTGCAAATCAACCAAGCAGCCTGACCCCAAAGTCATGGAGCAGTCTCTTCTGCTTTTTGATGACTTTGCTAGCAGGGTTTCCCAGGGTCATCCACATAGCCCTGCCCCAGAAGTGGAAGAGATTGAGTGAACAGATGCACAACCACTTATGTTTCAGGATGGGTACATGGGAGGACCACCGCAGCACGTCTTGGATGATGACGAAACACAGGTGCCAACTGCGTTGGCTTTTTGCAGTGTGCAGACTGACAAGGAGGGCAGGGGTGAAGACTGGGTGGAAGATGATGTGGAGTACGATGAGGTCCTTGACCCAACATGGAATCAAGGTTATGCGAGTGACCTGTGTAGTTCGGAGGAAGAGGCGGTGGTCGCACATAGCCACCAGCACAGCAGAAGAGGGGGCAGGGTGCAAAAGCGGAGCGACCGTCCCCTAGACAGTACGCCTGCTACTGCTCACCGCAGCAAGGGACCAAGCACACCAAAGCCAGCTCCAAGGAGTTCCCTGGCGTGGCAGTTCTTCAGACAATGTGCTGACGACAAGACACAAGTGGTTTGCACGTTTTGCAATCAGAGCCTGAAGCAAGGCAAAAATGTTCTTAACCTGAGCACAACCTGCATGACCAGGCATCTAAGTGCAAAGCACGAGCTGCAGTGGAGTAGACACCTCAAAAACAAAGAAAGGTCTGCAAACAGAGGATCTGCCACCAACACCACCACCTGGGTCACCAAGCATCTCCAAAATGTCCCATGGAAGCATTCAACTCTCTATCTCCCAAACACTGGAGAGAAAGAGGAAGTACCCCCCTACCCACCCGCAATCCATGGCCCTTCATTTCAAAATTACTGACCTTTGAAATGCTGTCATTCTGTCTGGTGGAGAGGGAGAGTTTTAAAAGCCTTATGGCGGTGGCTGTCCCACAGTACGTCGTGCCCAGCCGCCACTACTTTTCCAGGCGAGCCATCCCTTCCCTGCACAACCAAGTGGGGGACAAAATGAGGTGTGCACTGCGCAACGCCATCTTTGACAAGGTGCACCTAACTACGGATACGAGGACCAGTAAGCACGGTCAGGGACGTTATATCTCCCTAACAGCACACTGGGTAAATGCAGTGGCGGCTGGGCCTGAGGCGGATAGCAGTTTGGCACATGTCCTTCCACCACTAAGAATTGCAGGGTGCTTCAGTTTGCCTCCTGTTGCTTCCTCCTACTACTCCGCTTCCTCATCCTCTACCGCCACCTCATCCGGTCAGCATAACACCTTCACCACCAACTTCAGCACAGCCAGGGGAAAACGACAGCAGGCAGTTTTAAAACCTATCTGTTTGGAGGACAAACCCCACACCGCGCAGGAGCTGTGGACGGGCATCGAACAACAGACCGATGAGTGGTTGGTGCCAGTGAGCCTCAAGCCCAGCCTGGTGGTGTGCGATAATGGGCGAAATATCATAGCAGCTCTGGGAATAACCAGTTTGACACACATCCCTTGCCTGGCGCATGTGCTTAATTTGGTGTAGCAGAAATTCCTTAAAAATTGCCCCGATATGTCAGAGCTGCTGCATAAAGTGCGGGCCGTCTGTGCGCGCTTTTGCGTTCTCACCCTGCTGCTTCTCGTCTGTCAGTTTGCAGCGTAACTTCGGTCTTCCCGCTCACCGCCTCATATGCGACGTGCCCACATGGTGGAACTCCACCTTGCACATGGTGGCCAGACTGTGCGAGCAGCAGCAGGCGATAGTGGAGTTTCAGCTGCAGCACGGAGCATGCGGAACAGCACCACTTCACCACCAATGACTGGGCATCCATGCGAGACCTGTGTGCCTTGTTGGCCTGTTTCGAGTACTCCACCAACATGGCAAGTGCCGATGATGCCGTTCTCAGCGCTTCTATCCCACTTCTATGCCTCCTTGAAAAAACGCTTCTGGCGATGATGGAAGAGGATGTGGCATAGGAGGAGGAGGAGGAAAAGGGATCCTTTCATAGGGTTTCAGGCCAGTCATTCACAAGTGGCTCTGAGGGTGGGTTCCTGCACCCACAAACGCCAGGTACACAATTGTCCAGCCAGGGTACAGTTGTGGAGGATGACGAGGTGGAGGATGAGGAGGAGGAGATAGAGGAGGAGGAACCATGTTCACAACAGGGTGGCACCCAAACCAGTTCATGGTTATCACTGTTGCATGGCTGCGGGGATACAGAGGACACAGACGATTCACCTTCCACAGAGGACAGCTTTTCGTTGCCTCTGGGCAGCCTGGTACCCATTAGCGATTACATGCTGCATTGTCTCCGCAACGACCACCGATTTGCCCACATTCTAACTTCTGCTGATTACTGGGTGGCCACGCTGCTGGATCCCCGTTACAAGGACAACGTACCGTCCTTAATTCTGTCACTGGAGCGTGATCATAAGATGAGCGAGTACAAGCGCACGCTGGTAGACACGCTGCTGGTGGCATTCCCACCTCACAGCGGGGGCACAGTGGAAGCACAAGGTGAAGACAGAGGAGGAGGAAAAGGTCACCAATGCAGCTGGGGCACCGCCAGCACCTCAGAAGGCAGGGTTAGCATGGCTGAAATGTGGAAATGTTTTTTCAGGACGCCACAACTACCAGCACCACCAGCTGATATGGAACGTCTTAGCAGGAGGCAGCATTTCAGCAACATGGTGGAGCAGTATGTGTGCACACGCCTACATGCACTGAATGATGGGTCTTCCCCCTTCAACTTCTGGTTCTCCTAATTAGGCACATGGCCTGAGCTTGCCCTTTATGCCTTGGAGGTGCTGGTCTGAACGTGTGTTTGGCACGGCAGGGGGCGTTATCACAGACAAGCGCAGCCGCCTGTCCACAGCCAATGTGGACAAGCTCACGTTCATTAAAATGAACCAGGCATGGATCCCACAGGATTTGTCCGTACCTTGTGCAGAATAGACATGTATGCCGGCCTTACCCAGCCATTGTTATACTACAGCGCAATTGCTCATTGTTGTATTTTTGATATTTCCCACTCTTTTTGGTGTGTACCCTAATTTAAAGAAAAAAATAAGTAAAAATAAAATAAAAACAAAAACCAGTGTTGGCTACCTCGTCCTCCTCCACCGCCGCTTCCACCTACACCGCTACGTCCACCGCCTCGTCAACCTCCTACTCCATATGTACCTCCACCTCATACATCAAGATTATTTTTTGTTAATTTTTACATATTTTATTTTATTTTATTTTAAGTCATTTCACAAATTTGTATGACACGTTGTTGGGTTTCATATCCCAATTTTTTGGCTATGATATACCCTTGCTCTACCCAGTGGACAGGTTAATAAATGTCACTAATTTGTCTGTTACATTGTCGGGTGAAATTCACCAATTTTTGGCTGTGATATTCCCCTGCTATGCCTAGTGGACAGGTTAATAAATTTCACTAATTCGTCTGTTACATTGTCGGGTGAAATTTACCAATTTTTGGCTGTGATATTCACCTGCTCTACCTAGTAGACAGGTTAATAAATTTCACTAATTTCTCTGTTACATAGTTGGGTGACAATCACCAATTTTCGGCTGTGAAATACCCCTGCTCTACCTAGTAGACAGGTTAATACATTTCACTAATTTGTCTGTTACATTGTCGAGTGAAATTCACAGATTTTTTGGCTGTGATATACCCCTGCTCTACCTAGTAGACAGGTTAATAAATTTCACTAATTTGTCTGTTACATTGTCAGGTGAAATTCACCAATTTTTGGCTGTGATATACCCCTGCTCTACCTAATGGACAGGTTAATATATTTCACTAATTTGTCTGTTACATTGTCGGGTGAAATTCACCAATTTTTGGCTGTGATATACCCCTGCTCTACCTAGTAGACAGGTTAATAAATTTCACTAATTTCTCTGTTACATAGTTGGGTGACATTCACCAATTTTTGGCTGTGATATACCCCTGCTCTAAGTAGTGGACAAGGAAATACATTTCACAACTTCGTCTGTTACATTCTTGTGTGACATTTTACCATTTTGCCGTGAATAAACCCCTGCTCTGCATAGGTGACAGGGACCTAACTTTAAAAAAATCGTCTGTTACATTTTCAGGTGACATTTTACCAATTTTGCCGTATACAAACCCCTGCTCTGCATAGGTGACAGGGACCTAATTTTTATAAAAATTGTCTGTCCAATTGGTGGGTGACATGAACACAGTTTTCCCATGAATAAACCCCTGCTCTGCATAGGTGACAGGGACCTAAATTAAAAAAAATTGTCTATTACATTGTCAGGTGACATTTTACCAATTTTGCCATATACAAACCCCTGCTCTGCATAGGTGACAGGGACCTAATTTTTGTAAAATCGTATGTTCAATTGGTGGGTGACATGAACACAGTTTTGCCATGAATAAACCCCTGCTCTACCGTACATAGTTGACAGGGCCCGAAATTTTTAAAAATCGTTGGTTCCATTGGTGGGTAATATTAACCCATTTTTGACGATGAAAAACCCCTGCTCTGCATAGGTGACAGGGACTTCAATTTCTAAAATTTGTCTTTAATTGCCCCTTTCATTCAAACCATCCACTTTAACCCCTTAAGGACACAGCCTTTTTACACCTTAGGACCAGGCCATTTTTTGAAAATCTGACCAGAGTCCCTTTAAGTGCTGATAACTTTAAAACGCTTTGACTTATCCAGGCCGTTCTGAGATTGTTTTTTCGTCACATATTGTACTTCATGACACTGGTAAAATGAAGTCAAAAAAATTATTTTTTTTGCACCAAAAAATACCTAATTTAACAAAAAATTTGGAAAAATTTGCAAATTTCAAAGTTTCAGTTTCTCTACTTCTGTAATACATAGTAATACCCCAAAGAATTGTGATGACTTTACATTCCCCATATGTCTACTTCTTGTTAGAATTGATTTGGGAATGATATTTTATTTTTTGGGGATGTTATAAGGCTTAGAAGTTTAGAAGCAAATCTTGAAATTTTTCAGAAATTTACAAAAACTCAATTTTTAGGGACCAGTTCAGGTCTCAAGTCACTTTGCGAGGCTTACATTATAGAAACCACCCAAAAATGACCCCATCTAAGAAACTACACCCCTCAAGGTATTCAAAACTGATTTTGCATACGTTGTTAACCCTTTAGGTGTTGCACAAGAGTTATTGGCAAATGGGGAGGAAATTTGAGAATTTCATTTTTTTGTCTAATTTTTCATTTTAACCCATTTTTTCCACTAACAAATCAAGGGTTAACAGCCAAACAAGACTGTATCTTTATTGCCCTGACTCTGCCGTTTACAGAAACACCCAATATGTGGCCGTAAACTACTGTACGGCCACACAGCGGGGCGTAGAGTGAAAGGTGCGCCGTATGGTTTTTGGAGGGCTGATTTTTATGGACTGGTTTATTTACACCATGTCCCATTTGAAGCCCCCTGATGCACCGCTAGAGGAGAAACTCCCTAAAAGTGACCCCATCTAAGAAACTACACCCCTCAAGCTATTCAAAACTGATTTTACATACATCGTTAACCCTTTAGGTGTTGCACAGGAGTTATTGGCAAACGGCGATGAAATTTGAGAATTTCATTTTTTTGCCTAATTTTCCATTTTAACCCATTTTTTCCACTAACAAAGCAAGGGTTAACAGCCAAACAAGACTGTATCTTTATTGCCCTGACTCTGCTGTTTACAGAAACACCCCATATGTGGCCGTAAACTACTGTACGGGCACACAGCGGGGCGTAGAGTGAAAGGTGCGCCGTTTGGTTTTTGGAGGGCTGATTTTGCTGGACTGTTTTTTTGGCACCATGTCCCATTTGAAGCCCCCCTGATGCACCCCTGGAGTAGAAACTCCATAAAAGTGACCCCATCTAAGAAACTACACCCCTCAAGGTATTCAAAACTGATTTTACAAACTTTGTTAACCCTTTAGGTGTTGCACAAGATTTAATGGAAAATAGAGATACAATTTCAAAATTTCACTTTTTTGGCAGATTTTCCATTTTAATATTTTTTTTCCAGTTACAAAGCAAGGGTTAACAGCCAAACAAAACTCATTATTTATGGCCCTGATTCTGTAGTTTACAGAAACACCCCATATGTGGTCGTAAACTGCTGTACGGGCACACGGCAGGGCGCAGAAGGAAAGGAACGCCATACGGTTTTTGGAAGGCAGATTTTGCTGGACAGTTTTTTTTTACACCATGTCCCATTTGAAGCCCCCCTGATGCACCCCTAGAGTAGAAACTCCAAAAAAGTGACCCTATTTTAGAAACTACGGGATAGGGTGGCAGTTTTGTTGGTACTAGTTTAGGGTACATATGATTTTTGGTTGCTCTATATTACACTTTTTGTGCGGCAAGGTAACAAGAAATAGATTTTTTGGCACGTTTTTATTTTTTGTTATTGACAACATTCATCTGACAGGTTAGATCATGTGGTAATTTTATAGAGCAGGTTGTCACGGACGCGGCGATACCTAATATGTATACAATTTTATTTATTTATGTAAGTTTTACACAATGATTTCATTTTTAAAACAAAAAAAATGTTTTAGTGTCTCCATAGTCTAAGAGCCATAGTTTTTTCAGTTTTTGGGCGATTATCTTAAGTAGGGTCTCATTTTTTGCGGGATGAAATGACGGTTTGATTGGCATCTATTTTGGGGTGCATATGACTTTTTGATTGCTTGCTATTACACTTTTTGTGACGTAAGATGACAAAAAATGGCTTTTTTTACACCGTTTTTATTTTAATTTTTTTACGGTGGTCATCTGAGGGGTTAGATCATGTGATATTTTTATAGAGCCGGTCGATACGGACGCGGCGATACCTAATATGTATACTTTTTTTTTATTTATGTAAGTTTTACACAATGATTTCATTTTTGAAACAAAAAAAATCATGTTTTAGTGTTTCCATAGTCTAAGAGCCATAGTTTTTTCAGTTTTTGGGCGATTATCTTGGGTAGGGTATGATTTTTGCGGGATGAGATGACGGTTTGATTGGTACTATTTTGGCGTACATGCAACTTTTTTGATCACTTTTATTACCTTTTTTGGGAAGTAAGGTGGGCAAAATTTCAATTTCATCCTAGTTTTTTATTTTTTATTTTTATGGCGTTCACCGTTCGGGTAAAGTAACATAACCGTTTTATAGATCAGGTCGTTACGGACGCGGCGATACCAAACATGTGTAGGGAATTTTATTTTTTTCATTTTTAATCAGTGATAAATGTGTTTTTTGATTTTTACTTTTTTTTCACTTTTTTTCACTTTTTTTTTGACCCAGACCCACTTGGTTCTTGAAGATCCAGTGGGTCTAATGTCTGTATAATACAGTACAGTACAATATATATTGTTCTGTACTGTATTTTACTTACACTGAACAGATCTATGCTTTTAGCACAGATCTGTTCAGCACCATGGACAGCAGGACGCCTGAGAGGCGTCCTGTTGCCATGGGAACCTTCCCCGTCTGCTCAGAACTGCGCAGACGGGGAAGGGTAAGCACAGGGCTGAGGGGGGCTCTCTGGGGGCTCTCTCCCTCTCCCATCGGGGGGCTGCAAAGGCACAGCAGCCCCCCGATGGGAGAGGGAGGGAGCTCCCTGCGCTGTTAACCTTTTCCATACAGCGGTCCGTACGGACCGCTGTATGGAAAGGGTTAACGGCTGACATCGCATCGCAGATGTCAGCCGTTTATACCAGGGTGCCAGCAATGTGCTGGCACCCTGGTATCCCCACTAGAAACCAACGATTATACAAGGGGAGGCGGGCGGGGGATCGCGATCCCGCCTGCCGCACCGCCCGCCTCCCGCACCGCCCACACTGCCCGCAACCCTCCCCCTGCACCTCCCACCGGGCTAAAATCACTCGGGGGGTGCAGGGGGAGGGATACAGATCTATTTTAGGAATACTAAAGTTTCTGATCCCCGCGGTCAGGGACCGCAGGGATCAGAAACTGCAGAAATCGCAGCAAACCGCAGGTCTGAATTGACCTGCGGTTTGCCGCGATCGCCGACATGGGGGGGTCACGGGACCCCCCCGCGCATTTAGCCTAGGTGCCTGCTCGATGATTTGAGCAGGCACCGGGTTCCGATCACTGCCGGCCGGGCGGCAGTGATCGGAACAACACATGACGTACCGGTACGTCATGTGTCCTTAAGTACCAGGACATCATGACGTACCGGTACGTCATGTGTCCTTAAGAGGTTAATAACTTGTCCCACATTTCAGCTTGATCACATTGCAGCCATTGACCTCCCTCGTATGTGGTATCCTTTTCTCACGCTCCCCCTTTGGCGTGGAACCCTGATTTTCCGCTAAACATGATCAACATGGTAGGCGCAGAAAAGAACATTGAAAGTTGATAGAGCAGGCTATCCAGTTGGATCCTGGATATCACGGGGACGTGCGACATGGTGGAGCTGTATGTGGGCACACGCTTACATGTACTGACTGATGGGTCTGCCCCATTCAACTTCTGGGTCTCTAAATTGGGCTCATTGCCTGAGATAGCCCTTTACGTCTTGGAGGTGCTGACCTGCCTTGCAGCCAGTGTATTGTCTGAATGTTTGTTTAGCACGGCTGGAGGGGGTTATCACAGGTTATATTTCCCAATGTTTTGGGGTGTACCCTAATTTAAACAAAAAATAAAAAATTTTAGCCAAAAAAACGTGTTGGCTACCTCCTCCTCCACCGCCGCTTACACCTACACCGCCAGATCCACCGCCTCCTCAAACTCCTACTCCATATGGACCTTGTCCTCCTAGATCAAGATTATTATTTTTTTATTTTATTGATTTTATGTTATTTTAAGTCATTTCCCTATCCACACTTGCCATGCTCTTAACTACATTTTGCTGCCATTTGCAGCCCTCTAGCCCTTTCCATTACTTTTTTAGAGGCATTTTAGTGCTCAAAAGTTCGGGTCCCCATTGACTTTAATGGGGTTCGGGGTCAAGTTCGGGTCAAGTTCGGGTCCCAAACTCGAACTTTTTTGTGAAGTTCGGCCGAACCCGTTGAAACCGAACATCCAGGTGTCCGCTCAACTCTAATCCCTAGGCCTTAGCTATCCCTCAGGACTCCCTCATACACTTGGACAATTAAAGGACTGACCTGTTACGTGTGCGCTTGGCAGCTAAAGGCATCTGTGTTGGTACCATGTTCTTATTTGCCTGCATTGCTGAGAGTTTTATTATATGCAAATGGGGCGTTACTATTATACCTAGAGGCTCCGCTCTCTCTGTAACTGCCGTGCCCTCTGCACTTTAACATGGCCCAGTGGGATGACATTTTCACTGCCAGGCCCTGTCAAAGTAGACAGGGAGCGGCAGTTGCAAATACAGCAGAGCCTCTAGGTGTAATGGTAATGCCCCCGTTGCTCCTAGAGGATCATTTGCACATATTCAAATATTATTATTTTTTCTCAATAATGCAGGCATATATGAGCATGGGCCGTTCACACCGGCACTGATGGGTGGCTTTAGCATTGCCCTAGCCATTTTACAGGCTAAGGCAGCGCTAAAGCATGTCCATGAGTGCCAGTGACATCACCGGGCTCACTGCCAGGCGGAAACCACCCCCAAATGGTATCCCCAGTGGTAATAAGGCTCCCTACAGTGCCCTTAGTACTAATAAGGTCTCCTTATAGTGCACCTATAATCTATAAGGCACTTCTATTGAGCCCTCAGTAGTAGTAATGCCCTCCACCACTGCCCACAGTATATATAACGTTCCCTGCATTGCCCCCTGTAATTATAATACCTCCTGCCATACCCCCAGTTATAATAATCTCTGTAGTGCCCCCATAAATTATAATGTCCGTCCTCTCCCTCCAGTCTTCTATACCTATGCAGTCCCATGTAAATAACACCAGTCGTCTCCCAAAAGTCTTCTATATGATACTGTCCCATGTAAATAACCTATCTTCCTTATAGTCTTCTATACCATGCAGTCCCATGTAAATAACTTCACTCCTCTCCCTTCAGTCTTTTATACCATGCAGTCCCATGTAAATAACACCAGTCCTCTCCCTACAGTCCCAAGTAAATAACTTTTCTTCTATACAGTTCTCTATAACATACAGTCCCATGTAAATAACATCACTCCTTACCCTTCGCAGTCCCCCCCCCCAATTTTTTTTTAAAAAAATACTCTGCCCCCTCCCGACCTCCACACTAAGGTGCCCAGGTTACCCTGTTGGCAGAAGTAGGGAATGAAAAATATTATAAGATAAAAAAATAATTGCCTCTGCTGGCACTGGAATGGGCCCCCTCCCTTGCTGAGCCCCTGTGCAGCTGAACCAGCTGCACAGGCGGTATGTCCGCCCCTGATTAGTGGTATCAGGTCCCACATACTCGGCAAATGACAGTTAGAATCTAAAACAATAGTGACTTTACACATAGTACAATGACATAATGTTTAATAGTGGTATAGGGAAACAGACACGTGTTTCATAATCCCCATTCTTTCAGTCTTCAACAGTCCAATTTTGGTGAGCTTGTGCAAATTGTAGCCTCTTTTTCCTATTTCTAGTGGAGATGAATGGTACCCGTGGGGTCTTCTGCTGTTGTAGCCCATCCGCCTCAAGGTTGTGCGTGTTGTGGCTTCACAAATGCTTTGCTGCATACCTCGGTTGTAAAGAGTGGTTATTTCAGTCAATGTTGCTCTTCTATCAGCTTGAATCAGTCGGCCCATTCTCCTCTGACCTCTAGCATCCACAAGGCATTTTTGCCCACAGGACTGCCGCATACTGGATGTTTTTCCCTTTTCACACCATTCTTTGTAAACCCTAGAAATGGTTGTGCGTGATAATCCCAGTAACTGAGCAGATTGTGAAATACTCAGACCGGCCCGTCTGGCACCAACAACCATGCCACGCTCAAAATTGCTTAAATCACCTTTCTTTCCCATTCTGACATTCAGTTTGGAGTTCAGGAGATTGTCTTGACCAGGACCACACCCATAAATGCATTGAAGCAACTGCCATATGATTGGTTGACTAGATAATTGCATTAATGAGAAATAGAACAGGTGTTCCTAATAATTCTTTAGGTGAGTGTATATGATACTGATACAAAGAAAATGAACAGCGGCACTCACCCATATGCAATCAAAAGCGGCAGCTTTATTCAAAGTGAAGTAAGGCAGGGGGTGGACAATTCAAGAGCACGCATCAAACAGCGGCGGCCGTTTCGCGCTATATGCGCTTCATCAGGCTGTGCGTCAATGCGTGCTTGCACCAGCACTCCTTTTAACCTCTGGTGCGGGCTGTTGTTATGGAAATAGAAAAATCAGACCGCACCCGTGCCAAAGGAGGTGTGTTCAACATATAAAAACAATGAACAAGCAACCCATTAGGGACAAGTACAGATACAAAACACACATAAATAAACATGATTCTAGAAATCTATCACAGGAACGGGCTGAGGTCATTTCTGTCGTTTAATCCCAGCTCTCCCAGGGCTTGTGTACGTGCAATCCACCTGGCTTCCCTCTGCAGGAGGAGGCGATGTCTATCATCCCCTGCAGAGGAGCAGGCACGATTTCTAAACCGGAGAATGAAACACATTTGATGTCGCCACCGTGAACCTCTCTGACATGCTGAATAAATCTCGGACATCCCTTCCCTGTTCTGACCGAGTTCAAGTGTTCCCTAAATCTTTCAAAAAGACACCTTGTGGTCTTACCGATATAGAATCGTCCGCAGGGGCACAGTAGTAAATATACCACATATGTGCTCCTGCAGTTGATGAAGGTCTTGTGGACTCGAATCCCGACGTAATTTACCTGATACGAATCCGACGAATCCCGGTGGGAGGGACTGGGAGGAGGAGCTGGGGGCCGGTGCGTTCACTGTGCTCCGGCCCCGCCACTCCAGTACAGTTATAAAATGTATAATTCTATTAATAATGATTCATGCTGCCCCCTCTGTAGTATAACATTCAATATATCCTACTCACAGTGCTACTGATATCGTAATGCAGGCCGGCCGGGCAGACGAGCGGCAGAGTGACTGACTGACGTCACGTGCCTGCGCCGCCTGCTTCATTCATAAAGTAGGCGGCGCAGGCACGTGACGGAGTCACTCTGTCGCTCGTCTGCCCGGCCGGCATGCATTACGATATCATTAGCACTGTGAGTAGGATATATTGAATGTTATACTACAGAGGGGGCAGCATGAATCATTATTAATTAAATTACACATTTTATAACTGTACTGGAGCGGCAATGGGGGGTCTGTGGATTACACTGTTAAGGGGTGGGGGGGAGGTCTGTGGATGGCACTGTTATGGGGTGGGGGGGTCTGTGGATGACACTGTTAAGGGGTGGGGGGGTCTGTGGATGGCACTGTTATGGGGTGGGGGGGTCTGTGGATGGCACTGTTATGGATTGGGGGGGCTGTGAATGGCACTGTTATGGATTGGGGGGGGGCTGTGAATGGCACTGTTATGGGGTGGGGGGGGTCTGTGGATGGCACTGTTATGGGGTGAGGGGGGTCTGTGGATGGCACTGTTATGGGGTGGGGGGGTCTGTGGATGGCACTGTTATGGGGTGGGAGGGGGACTGTGGATGGCACTGTTATAGGATGGGGGGGGTCTGTGGATGGCACAGTTATAGGATGGGGGGGTCTGTGGATGGCACTGTTATAGGATGGGGGATCTGTGGATGCCAGGGGGAGAGGTGAGAGGCACTATGATACTACTGGCACATTGGGGGGGGAGGCACTATGATACTGGCACATTATGAGGGGAGATGGCACTATGATACTGGCACATTATGGGGGGAGATGGCACTATGATACTGGCACATTATGGGGGGAGGTGGCACTATAATACTGGCACATTATGGGGGAGATGGCACTATGATACTGGCACATTTGGGGGGGGAGGCACTATGATACTGGCACATTATGGGGGGAGATGGCACTATGATACTGGCACATTATGGGGGGAGGTGGCACTATGATACTGGCACATTATGGGGTAGATGGCACTATAATACTGTCACATTGGGGGGGAGATGGCACTATGATACTGGCACATGGGGGGAGGGAGAGGCACTCGGCACTTGATACTGGCACATGATTAGGGGGGCATCTATGGGGAAACTTACTGGCACATTATTGGGTGGCACTGTGGGGCCACTTCTTATTGGCACATTATTGGGGGGCACTATGGGGGCATCTACTGAGGCCACAAAGAAGGGGTATTTTATATGGGGGGGCTCTGTGTGGTACTAGTATTATCAGGGGTATTATCTGTTTCTGCAGTATAGTATTGGGGAGCACAGCGGAACAGTATTGGGGGTGTTAGGATGATTTGTCCAGAAGATGGGAGGATGATGGAAAAGTAGTAAACTAAGATTTTTTTTTTTGTCAAACTGCAGAGACGAAAAATGGCTGAAAAATGGTGTCTGGTCTGAAGGTCTGAAAGGAGAAGATGAGGAAAGAGAACATCTACATCAAAGGAGACATCACTGGATGTAAGAGGTATGTGCGCTGTATTACCCTGTATGTTCTGTAGTGATAGGAGCAGGGGTCATCGCGGTCATATAGGGTGCGACCGTGACTGGGAGGTGGAGGTTCAGACAAACTGACGCGGTCTGACTTTGTTTCTTACACCGTTCACACAATTATGTACAGGATTCGTAGGATTCGAGATTCGAAAGATTCGATATATTCGAGAACCTTTTCGGATTCGGATTCGAAAAAAATTGGATTCGTCCCACCTCTACTAAAAACTGTAAACTTGCCCTAATACTCCATTCCTTTCCAAAAACTGCATTTTCAGTTCTATAGTCTGGCACTATGAAGGAACCTTGGGTAAAGAAAAATAGCATAAAAAACATTAAACCTGCGTTTATACTACAGTCACATCCAGATCTTCATTTTCAGCTCTGTAGGCTGACACTATGCTGGAAAAAAAAAGAATCAGTAAATCTGCTGTTATGCTCTAGTCACTCCCAAAGCTGCTTTTCCAGTTTTGTAGGCTGACACTACGAGGGAAACTCAAGTAAAGAAAAAAAGCCTAAAAACTATAAACCTGCCCTAATACTCCAGTCCCTTCCAAAACTGCATTTTCAGTTTTATAGGCTGGCACTATGAAGGAACCTTGGGTAAAGAAAAATAGCATAAAAAACATTAAACCTGCGTTTGTACTGCAGTCACATCCAGATCTCCATTTTCAGCTCTGTAGGCTGACACTATGCTGGGAAAAAAAAGCATCAGTAAATCTGCTATTATGCTCCAGTCACTGCCAAAGCTGCTTTTTCAGTTCTGTAGGCTGACACCGGAACATTATAGCTTGGCTATGACCTAAATATCTGGTGGTGATCAGACCCTCAGAGTATGGAGGGGCCCGTTGAGTGGCTGTTCCTCTTTCATTGTCGGAGCGCTGGGTTCCAATCACTAGAGAGAGCAGCGGCTGTCAGATGGAGCCGTTGTATGGAGTCTGTGTGAGGGAGGAGGGGTGGAGTGTCCCTTTTCTGTGTATGTTTGGCATATTCATATGTGCAGAACTATAAAGAGATGAAAGGGTTAATGGCCAGTGCTGCAGAAAACCCAGGGTCAATAAAAAAATATATATAACAGTATCGCTGCTTCCTAACAAATAAGAACTGCCTTTTTTTTTTATGGCTGGTCCTTATACACCAGAAGGTGTGATTTCATTGGTTCCAGGAGTCACATGCCCTCCCCTGGCCATTCACATGAAATAAAATCGGTTTTATTCACATAATACAGCATACAGGGAGTGCAGAATTATTAGGCAAGTTGTATTTTTGAGGATTAATTTTATTATTGAACAACAACCATGTTCTCAATGAACCCAAAAAACTCATTAATATCAAAGCTGAATATTTTTGGAAGTAGTTTTTAGTTTGTTTTTAGTTTTAGCTATTTTAGGGGGATATCTGTGTGTGCAGGTGACTATTACTGTGCATAATTATTAGGCAACTTAACAAAAAACAAATATATACCCATTTCAATTATTTATTTTTACCAGTGAAACCAATATAACATCTCAACATTCACAAATATACATTTCTGAAAATTCAAAAACAAAACAAAAACAAATCAGTGACCAATATAGCCACCTTTCTTTGCAAGGACACTCAAAAGCCTGCCATCCATGGATTCTGTCAGTGTTTTGATCTGTTCACCATCAACATTGCGTGCAGCAGCAACCACAGCCTCCCAGACACTGTTCAGAGAGGTGTACTGTTTTCCCTCCTTGTAAATCTCACATTTGATGATGGACCACAGGTTCTCAATGGGGTTCAGATCAGGTGAACAAGGAGGCCATGTCATTAGATTTTCTTCTTTTATACCCTTTCTTGCCAGCCACGCTGTGGAGTACTTGGACGCGTGTGATGGAGCATTGTCCTGCATGAAAATCATGTTTTTCTTGAAGGATGCAGACTTCTTCCTGTACCACTGCTTGAAGAAGGTGTCTTCCAGAAACTGGCAGTAGGACTGGGAGTTGAGCTTGACTCCATCCTCAACCCGAAAAGGCCCCACAAGCTCATCTTTGATGATACCAGCCCAAACCAGTACTCCACCTCCACCTTGCTGGCGTCTGAGTCGGACTGGAGCTCTCTGCCCTTTACCAATCCAGCCACGGGCCCATCCATCTGGCCCATCAAGACTCACTCTCATTTCATCAGTCCATAAAACCTCTTGAGATATTTCTTGGCCCAGTCTTGACGTTTCAGCTTGTGTGTCTTGTTCAGTGGTGGTCGTCTTTCAGCCTTTCTTACCTTGGCCATGTCTCTGAGTATTGCACACCTTGTGCTTTTGGGCACTCCAGTGATGTTGCAGCTCTGAAATATGGCCAAACTGGTGGCAAGTGGCATCTTGGCAGCTGCACGCTTGACTTTTCTCAGTTCATGGGCAGTTATTTTGCGCCTTGGTTTTTCCACATGCTTCTTGCGACCCTGTTGACTATTTTGAATGAAACGCTTGATTGTTCGATGATCATGCTTCAGAAGCTTTGCAATTTTAAGAGTGCTGCATCCCTCTGCAAGATATCTCACTATTTTTGACTTTTCTGAGCCTGTCAAGTCCTTCTTTTGACCCATTTTGCCAAAGGAAAGGAAGTTGCCTAATAATTATGCACACCTGATATAGGGTGTTGATGTCATTAGACCACACCCCTTTTCATTACAGAGATGCACATCACCTAATATGCTTAATTGGTAGTAGGCTTTCGAGCCTATACAGCTTGGAGTAAGACAACATGCATAAAGAGGATGATGTGGTCAAAATACTCATTTGCCTAATAATTCTGCACGCAGTGTATGTAGTCAGCGAATCACAGAAAAGCTCCCGCGGTCATGAGAGCCAATGAGATAAAAGTCCCCAGGCAATTAAGGTTAATTGCCTTGTTAGCCATTATGACATTTTTGTTTTGACAAGCTTTCATCACCAATTAAGCTTGATTGCCTGGGAACCTGCCTCTGATTGGTTCACATGACCGTGGGAACTAGAATGTCATTGGCTAAATATGCTGTATTCTTTGAATGGAACCAACTTTTATTAATATGATTGGCCAGGGGAGGGCATGTGACTCCAGCAACCAATGAAAACACACCTCTGGCTATTAAAAGATCATGGCAGTCTCTTGTAGTTAGGATACAGAGATGCCGCCATTTTTTAAAAATATTAATTAAATACAATGACCCTAGGTGTTCAGGAGTGCCCCACTGACCTCCTGTCCATTAACCTTTTCATCCCCTTTCTTATAGCACTGCTTTATTTGCTCAGGGGCTGAAGTAATATAGAAGAGGTCTGTGATTTATATGGTTCTATGCAGCGCTCAGGTTTTTTTTTATTATTCATTAAGTTACTGTAATAATATGTACATCTAATTCATTTGTACGTCAAGCCAGGGAGCTGGATCGGGCTGGTACAACTGGTCACTATGTGGCCATAGGAAGAGAGGGTCCTGAGACCCCACTTTAGAACTTGATGAGCGCAGGATGTACCATAGAAAGGTACAGTACAGTGCAGTAGCTGTCCATATATTACTGTACAAAGTACCGGGACTGGGTCTCACACTACAAGGGGAGGAATACTGTATGGACACCCTGAGAATTGTAGGTTCTCTCGCGATGCACAATTCTCAGTGTGTCCATACAGTTTTATCCAGTGTGTGTCAATTCTAAACAGTGGGTTAGGTGTACTGTAAGTATCGTCTCTTACACCGGTTGAGAGATGAGAAACCATACAAACAGCACTTTTCGTTTTATGTTCAGTGTACTGTATATTTATATACATGGATGAAAGGGTTAATGGGATGAAAAAATGAAGAAAGGGGATGAAAGGGTTACTGTACTGCAGTATAACTAATAAGAAAGGAGATAATAGCAATGGAAATATATATATATATATATATATATATATATATACTGTATAAGTGTATAAGTTTGTAAATTTGTTTTTATTTGTATGATTTTTTTCAGCATAAAATAGTTTATTGCTGTAAATAACAGTGCATGATGCTCTATATAATATATACCAAATCAAGCAAATTATGATTATAATCCTTTTTCATAGTTTTTATAAAATATAATTAATTGTGATGCTGTAATTTTATTATTTTTTGCAACGCTACAGCAGCTGCTGTTGGACTTATCTGTTCCAGTGAAATGCAAGGTAATGAACGTAGTCGGTTGTGGTGTGCCGAAACCGAGGATGAGGTAGGCCTGAGAAAGAAGAGGGCCTACCCAAGGAAAAGATATGGAAAGGAATGAGTGTGAATAAGTGGAGTGGTGGGAGGGTCAAGCAGTTCTGACCTTGGACGGTACAGGAGCCAGGTAAGGGGAGTGCCTTAAATAGGCTGGAGGTGGATCTCGGCCCCTCCCACAAATCCAGGCAAATTGCCTTAATACTTGTGTAAGGCGCCTACAATAGTACAGTGAGGAACCCTAGAAAATAGGGTAATGAACGTAGTCGGTTGTGGTGTGCCGAAACCGAGGATGAGGTAGGCCTGAGAAAGAAGAGGGCAAAAATGAAGAGAACAAGTTTATTGCAGTCAATCAATACATGTATTTCTCAACCAGACATGTTTTTGAAAGCAACCCTGACCTCCTGAACTGGATGGGTATGTATCGCGAGTCAGCGGATGATTTTCAGCGCCCTAATGTTTTGATGACATGAGTTGGGATGTTGGCACTGGAGGCTGTGGATGCAGCTCTTATACAAAAGGAGTGCCCTGAATAGTTGGCCGCGTTGAGGCTTAGTTGTGAGAGGGAAGACCTGACATAAGTCATGAAGGTGGTGGTGGTGAGTACAGAACTTGCAGCTGTAGAAATGGCTGTGAGGGTAGAAGATTATGATGCTGCTAGTAGGCATCAAGAACCCTGACTGGACACCATCTGTTGTGCGTGAGGTAGTACGGAATGTTGATAGGAATGCGCTGACTGTTCTTGGAGTGAGGTAAGGTCAGGATGTAACGATCCATGTGTTTTGACAAGTGGGAGACAAGGAGAAAAGGCGTAGTTTGGGTCGTGGAAGATGTAGTGAATTCTCCCGGCCTTAGGAATCCATAGAAAGCCAAGTATATCGCTGTTTTGAAGATGGAGTTTGTATCTGTGTCAAAAGGCCTTGCGTCTAGTAGGTCGGCTAACGCCTTGAAGACATGATTGTCTATGGGTAGCCTCTGGGCTGTGCGTGCGGGTTCCGCTTTCTGAATACCTCTGAGTATGGTTTTGATTTGGTGAGAGGCCATGAAACTGATGTTATTAGGGTGTAAGATTAGCATGTGGTGTTGAATGCCAGTGCGATAGAGTATGATGGCGTTGTATGACTTTTGAGTTTAAGGTGGCAGAAAGAAGCAACCCCAGAAGAGAAGACATGACAAAAGGGGGTGTGATGTTATGTTCCAGGAGGAATCTGACAACCTAGAAAATAAAAGTCTGAGAAAACGATAATGTGAGAGAGACTCTAATGGCGTAAGCCACGTGTGTGAGTCACCACAAGATAATTGTATTGCAAGCCACAGATGACCGAGCCATGCGAGCGGGTCTGAAGGCAGAAAAGACATGGGACCTACTGTTTGTGGGACCACGCAGCCGGCCTCGACTGGCGGAGTTATGTGTGTAGAATTTAAATGGGGAAGCGATACGTGAGAGACTCTAATGGCGGAGCCATGCGTGAGAGACTCTAATGGCGGAGCCATATGTGTAAAATTAACCAGAAGAAGCCATGCGTGAGAGACTCTAATGGCGGAGCCATGCGTGAGAGACTCTAATGGCGGAGCCATATGTGTAAAATTAACCCGGAGAAGCCATGCGTGAGAGACTCTAATGGCGGAGCCATGCGTGAGATACTCTAATGGCGGAGCCATATGTGTAAAATTAATATGGAGGAGCCATGCGTGAGACTCTAATGGCGGAGCCATGCGTGAGAGACTCTAATGGCGGAGCCATGTGTGTAACATTAACGCGGTGAAGCCAGGCTCTAATGGTGGAGTCAAATGTGTAAACCTAAAACGGAGAAGCCATGCGCGAGAGACTCTAATGGCGGAGCCATGTGTGTAACATTAACGCGGAGAAACCATGCGTGAGAGTCTCTAATGGTGGAGTCATATGTGTAAACCTAAAACGGAGAAGCCATGCGTGAGAGACTCTAATGGCGGAGCCATGTGTGTAAAATTAACGCGGAGAAGCCATGCGTGAGAGGCTCTAATGGCGGAGTCATATGTGTAAAACTAGACCGGAGAAGCCATGCGTGAGAGGCTCTAATGGCAGGGCCGTGCGTGAGAGATTCTACTGGCGAAGTCATGTGTGTGACACTAAACGGAGAAGCCATGCGTGAGACTAATGACGGAGTCATATGTGTAAAACTAAAACGGCAAAGTAATGCGTGAGAGACTCTAATGGCGGAGTTATATGTGTAACACTGAAACGGAGAAGCCATGCGTGAGAGATTCTACAGGCAAAGTCATATGCGTGACACTAAACGGAGAAGCCATGCGTGAGACTAATGGCGGAGTCATGTGTGTAACACTAAAACGGAGAAGCCATGCGTGAGACTCTAATGGCGGAGTCATATGTGAGAGACTCTAATGGCGGAGTTATGTGTGTAAGTAAACGGCGAAGTAACGCGTGAGAGACTCGGAGTTGGCGTAGTTGTATGTGTAAACTAAAACGGCGAAGAAATGCGTGAGAGCCTGTAATGGCGGAGTAATGTGTGTAAGCTAAACGGCGAAGTGATGCGCGAGGGACTCTAATGGCGGAGTTATATGTGTAACACTGAAACGGAGAAGCCATGCAAGAGAGATTCTACTGGCAAAGTCATATGCGTGACACTAAACGGAGAAACCATGCGTGAGACTAATGGCGGAGTTATATGTGTAACACTGAAACGGAGAAGCCATGCGTGAGAGATTCTACAGGCAAAGTCATATGCGTGACACTAAACGGAGAAGCCATGCGTGAGACTAATGGCGGAGTCATGTGTGTAACACTAAAACGGAGAAGCCATGCGTGAGACTCTAATGGCGGAGTCATATGTGAGAGACTCTAATGGCGGAGTTATGTGTGTAAGTAAACGGCGAAGTAACGCGTGAGAGACTCGGAGTTGGCGGAGTTGTATGTGTAAACTAAAACGGCGAAGAAATGTGTGAGAGTCTGTAATGGCGGAGTAATGTGTGTAAGCTAAACGGCGAAGTGATGGTGAGGGACTCTAATGGCGGAGTTATATGTGTAACACTGAAACGGAGAAGCCATGCGTGAGAGATTCTACTGGCAAAGTCATATGCGTGACACTAAACGGAGAAACCATGCGTGAGACTAATGGCGGAGTCATGTGTGTCACACTAAAACGGAGAAGCCATGCGTGAGAGACTCTAATGGCGGAGCCATGTGTAAAACTAAAACGGAGAAGCCATGCGTGAGAGACTCTAATGGCGGAGTCATGTGTGAGAGACTCTAATGGCGGAGTTATGTGTGTAAGTAAACGGCGAAGTAACGCGTGAGAGACTCTAATGGCGGAGTTGTATGTGTAAACTAAAACGGCGAAGAAATGCGTGAGAGTCTGTAATGGCGGAGTAATGTGTGTAAACTAACAGGCGAAGTGATGCGTGAGAGACTCTAATGGCGGAGTCATATGTAAAACACTAAAACGGAGAAGCCATGTGTGAGAGACTCTAATGGCGGAGTTGTATGTGACACACCAAAATGGAGAAAGCCATGCCTGAGAGACTCTAAATGGCGGAGCCATGCGTGAGACTCAAATAGCGGAGTCGTATGTATACAACTGAAAGGAGAGACCATGCGTGAGCGACTAATGGTGGAGTCGTATGTGCGTACTAACAGGAAAAGCCACGCGTGGGAGACCAATGGCGGAGTTCTGTGTGTAAAACTAAAACGGAGAAGCCATGCGTGGGCGACTAATGGCAGATTTTTTTTTTTTTTTCTTATGCGGCACCAATAGGACTCGCATAACCATGACCATCTCCGATAATGAACTTGAGACACTGCATCGCCGACAACCGTATGGTACCCCTAATGGACAACACGAAGAACGGTCACCGGGCCCCCGAAGCCAAGGGACTGAACTGGATGACCTCACGGTGATGATAAGTAGTTAAACATGAGCCAGACCTGATGGAAAATGCATGGACAGTAGTGATCCGAACCACGTGCACCACCGAAACATTAATCAACCGCGAACCGTGAAATTGAACTGATGGAGAAAACAAGAGCCAGAGGCATTGCAGCTCGCTAAGAGAAGACCCTTGTCGTGACAAACGAATAACCAACTTGTGAACATAGTAGGCCTAGAAATGAAAAGAAATGCAGCATTAGTGGAAGCAGGGTAAAACGCATGATGTAAGAACAAGTGGGTGAATGCAGCACTGGATGTGAGTGGTGCCTCACTCTTATAGGCCTAGAAATGAAAAGAAATGCATAATCGTGAGAACAGGTGTACGTACCTGGTGGTAAGAAAATTCACAGAACACATGTGTAGAGAAAAATATGTCTATGCTAGACCGCCTAAAAGGGGTTAAAAGAAAGTGGTAAGATGAGTGTGGACTGTGGTGCGAACGGACACATGACCTTGATGGGATCATGAACGTGGGTGTGAAAACAAGTACATGCTTGCGCGTGTGACTGGTTGGATCGAGACGTGAGAAATGAGGCTTCGCATGTGGGCTGAAAAGACCGTCGTGAACGTGTGACCGCATGGTCTACGTAGGCACCACACCATGTGTTTTTTATTTATTTATTTTAAATTTTTTATTTATTTTTTTGGAATGTGTGGCCATGAGGACTATGGCGGGTTTTCTTTTTTTTTTTTTTTTTTTAAATACGTAGTTAAACGTGTGACCATGGGACTATATGGCAGGGTTTTTTATTTTTTTTATTTGCGTGGACCATGTGACCATGAGGGTGATGTGGCGGGTTTCTGTTTTATTGTTTTGGGGAGCTGCTTGACCTGATGTTGGAGGGATGCTTAACATGAAGTGGTTGTTTGGAAGCGATCAAGGCTTGGATGCCCCCACGGACTGTGCTGCCTATGTGGGTGGGGGCATGTTGCTGATTGCCTGGTCCGGAGCTCCGCCGGCTAGTCAGGAGGCCGGACAGACCCGCCGGCGGACGGCTGCCAGGACACCGTGCATGCGCTGACGGAATCGCCGCGCATGCGCAGTACCCCGGGCCGCGCGTGCACAGACCAGGCACGGAGACGCGGCCGGCCGCCATCGGCAGCGTGGTAGGAGGAGTGGCAGAACGGGACCGGAGGCAGAGGGGGGGACCTGAAGCAGCGGCGCATGCCCAGCGGTGATGTACATGAAGGGAGGGTGTATGCAGTGTGGCCTGTGTTGCCTGTGAGCTACCGATGGGTCATGTAAGCAAGTGTGTGAACTTTCTGGCCATGGCTGCTTAACAAGAAAAAGGGGGCACGTTGTATGTGAGTTTGCAGGGTGGTGGACCGAATGAGAACTAGAATGGCAGGTAATATGCACAGGAAACAATAACCTGGCTGGCTTACTGCAGGGTTGGTGACTGAAGTGGAGCTCCTGTGCAGTCGTATCCTTATGCATAATCCAAGAAAGGCATGACAGACATGAAATATGGCAAGTGACTTGCAAGCGAGAAACGTGACATGAGTTCAACGGTGGTGAAATGAAATGAGTTGGTACAGGGGACAAAACAGTGAGTCCCCGTGCTGTACCGTGTGGATGACTTACAGTTTAACGGGCAAACGCGACCCACAGTGAAACCGGGTGAAGCAGGACGAATGGAACAGGTATGCTCCAAATCCAGAACACCGATGGCAATCGAAACTTCCAGAAACTCAGCAACTCGCCAGTAACTCTCCAGTAACTCCACAAGCGACTCTCTCTCAAGCAGTTCTGACCTTGGACGGTACAGGAGCCAGGTAAGGGGAGTGCCTTAAATAGGCTGGAGGTGGATCTCAGCCCCTCCCACAAATCCAGGCAAATTGCCTTAATACATATATACACTCACCTAAAGAATTATTAGGAACACCTGTTCTATTTCTCATTAATGCAATTATCTAGTCAACCAATCACATGGCAGTTGCTTCAATGCATTTAGGGGTGTGGTCCTGGTCAAGACAATCTCCTGAACTCCAAACTGAATGTCAGAATGGGAAAGAAAGGTGATTTAAGCAATTTTGAGTGTGGCATGGTTGTTGGTGCTAGACGGGCCGGTCTGAGTATTTCACAATCTGCTCAGTTACTGGGATTTTCACGCACAACCATTTCTAGGGTTTACAAAAAATGGTGTGAAAAGGGAAAAACATCCAGTATGCGGCAGTCCTGTGGGCAAAAATGCCTTGTGGATGCTAGAGGTCAGAGGAGAATGGGCCGACTGATTCAAGCTGATAGAAGAGCAACGTTGACTGAAATAACCACTCGTTACAACCGAGGTATGCAGCAAAGCATTTGTGAAGCCACAACACGCACAACCTTGAGGCGGATGGGCTACAACAGCAGAAGACCCCACGGGTACCACTCATCTCCACTACAAATAGGAAAAAGAGGCTACAATTTGCACGAGCTCACCAAAATTGGACTGTTGAAGACTGAAAGAATGTTGCCTGGTCTGATGAGTCTCGATTTCTGTTGAGACATTTAAATGGTAGAGTCCGAATTTGGCGTAAACAGAATGAGAACATGTATCCATCATGCCTTGTTACCACTGTGCAGGCTGGTGGTGGTGGTGCAATGGTGTGGGGGATGTTTTCTGGGCACACTGTAGGCCCCTTAGTGCCAATTGGGCATCGTTTAAATGCCACGGGCTACCTGAGCATTGTTTCTGACCATGTCCATCCCTTCATGACCACCATGTACCCATTCTCTGATGGCTACTTCCAGCAGGATAATGCACCATGTCACAAAGCTCGAATCATTTCAAATTGGTTTCTTGAACATGACAATGAGTTCACTGTACTAAAATGGCCCCCACAGTCACCAGATCTCAACTCAATAGAGCATCTTTGGGATGTGGTGGAACGGGAGCTTCGTGCCCTGGATGTGCATCCCTCAAATCTCCATCAACTGCAAGATGCTATCCTATCAATATGGGCCAACATTTCTAAAGAATGCTATCAGCACCTTGTTGAATCAATGCCACGTAGAATTAAGGCAGTTCTGAAGGCAAAAGGGGGTCCAACACCGTATTAGTATGGTGTTCCTAATAATTCTTTAGGTGAGTGTATATATATATATATTACCATAAACTTATATAAAAACACTAACTTATGTTTATTTTTATATATAGTGTAAAATATAGTCTGTGTCCCTCTATTAACAGATGGTGTGGAGCTCTCGCCCCCCTGAAAATGGAATAAAATTGTCTTATTGATACAAGCTTTCCCGTTGTTCAGTTCTAAATTATTTTGCCAAAAGATCAATATAACAAAATATTTTTTACAAAATATAGTAATTAAGAACTGCACAAGGCAAAGCTTGTATCAATAAGACATTTTTTGCCATTTAATACCGCTGTGGGATTTTTTTCCATCTGTTAATAGAGAGACCGAGATTATATTTTAGGGTACTTTCACACTTGCGGCAGGACGGATCCGACAGGCTGTTCACCCTGTCGGATCCGTCCTTCCGCTATTTCGCTGTGCCGCCGGACTGCCGCTCCGTCCCCATTGACTATAATGGGGACGGGGCGGAGGTCTGGCGCAGTGCGGCAGCTCGCAGTGAGAGGCCGCCGGACTAAAAATTCGGATATGTAGGACTTTTAGTCCGGTGGCCTTTCGCAATGCACTGCCGTGCTGCGCTGGAGCTCCTCCCCCATCCCCATTATAGTCAATGGGGACGGAGAGGCGGTCCGGCGGCACGGCGAAATAGCAGAAGGAGGGATCCGACAGGGTGAACAGCCTGTCGGATCCGTCCTGCCGCAAGTGTGAAAGTAGCCTTATACTGTACCTTATATTATGTTTATTTTTATTTTTATGAAGTGTTTTTATATAATGTTATGGTATTTTATATTTATTCTGGAGAATAAATGTGGATATATTATATATAAAAAAGCCGGCCATTTATTATAATATGAATATAATTCATGCACAGTCTGTGAATAACAGACAAATTGCAAATTATCACATACTAATCTCACATACTAATTTAATAATAAATATCTGATAAAATACCCATAGCATAATTACATAAATTATAACTTATGTGGGTAAAATGTTCCTGTTTGGATGTTTCACTCTAAATTTAAATAAATAGATGAATAAATAAATAAATAAATAAATAAATAAAAAGAGCTCTGTTACCGGCTTCAGAGCAAAATGTTACAAATGATACATTTGTATTATCTTATAGATACGTTTACATTTGCTAGCTGCATCTTGCTTTTATATTTATATCTAGATTTTTTTTCTACAGTGGTTCTTGTGCATTTTCTTTTTATATCTGGTCGATTGTTCAGAAATATATGACAGATTATAATAAATTCTAATAAAAATGTTTCCTATTAAAAATAAATGCCATGACAATTTCCTACAAGTTGTGCACTCATTTACATGGGTTGGTTCACTGCTGCACTCATGTCTGAAAAGCCAAAACGTCATGTGCACTTCTCATTATGTCACTCATTCTCAGCACTGCTGCATATGACAACAGCAATTCTACTACTGTATAACGTGACATTACTTTATACCATGTTACATTTTTCCAAACCCAGCTCTACTACATAAGACAATTAGCTCTGCTCTTCTGACAAACTCATTTCTACTGTCCATGGCACACTAATTCATCCTATAGCTGGCAATCTCAGCTCTGCTACATCTGACAAATTTAGCTCAAATTCATTTCTGCTATAAATGGCACATTTATCTCACCTACAGCTGGTAAACCCAGCTCTTCTACATCTGACAAACTGAGCTCTGCTCTTCTGAAAAACTGATTTACTTTTCCTGGATCTACACTGTAACACATCTCTGCCATTAATGACAAACTCTGCTCTGCACAGCTGACATATTCTGCCTTTCAGCATCTTACAAATTCAGCACTGCTACATCTGTCCTATTCACCTCCCATCTTCAAACCATCTCAGTTGTACTGTATATGACAGAAACTCGTCTTTGGCATTGCCACATCTGACAAATTCAGCCCTGCTACATCTGATAATTATGCTGCTAAACTCCCACTATAGCTAATTTTATCACCCAAAGCTGGAAGAGAAACCAGGGAAGATACTCGGGGAGCGCTTGATGGAATGGAGCCCCCTCGCTCCGTGGACCTGACATAGGTGGAGCCTGGCGGGAGGCTGTAAATGTTTGGTGTCGGGAACATCTCTGCGCCCAGGCCTGGGTTCACACTGCTGCCACAGCTGATACAGTATCTAACAGGAACATATACTGTATCGATACATCGCAACATAACCTGCACTTTGTATTCAGGGAAGCCTTTTGATCATTTCTCCCTGTCCGCACCCTCCCCACCCGCATTCCTGTAATTTGGCAGATAGCCTTTCTCGCAGGTGACAATCCTATGCTAATGGTATAATGAATATATACTTATAATATAATGATAAACTGTATATATACATATATATATATATATATATACGGGTGGCTAGAGTTTCCCCTATTACCTAGACAACAGCGCATATCCTGGAGTGACTTGAATCACATCACACACCTCTCTATAACTAAGCAACATTATTAATGTCATTATTAAATAATAACTAATATTACTAATAAATGTTAATGAATAAAAAAAAAAAGAGGCAGCATTCCTGCCTGCAAAATAGTTTGGACTGCCATTTTCTTTTCTGTCTGATCCTTATATACCAGGAGGTGTGTTTTCATTGGTCTCACAAGTCACATGCCCTCCCCGGCTCTGCCTATTCTGTGAATGAAACCTAGCTTTTAATGTGAATGGGCAGGCATGTGACTTGTGGAACCAATGAAAACACACCTCCTGGTATATAAAGATCAGCCCAAAAAGAAAATGGCAGTTCAAATTATTCTGGAGGCAAGGATGCTGTCCCCCTTTTTTATTTTTTTTATTTATTTGTATTTATTAGTAATATTACTATAAATCTGCTTAGTTGTAGAGGGGTGTGTGATGTTAATCAAGTCACTCCAGGATGTCTGCTGTTGTCCTGGTTATAGGGGGAACTCTAGCCACCCCTATATATATATATATATATATATATATATATATATATATATATATATATATGCACAATATCATTATATTCTAAAAAATATGCGCACTATATCATTAGCACAGGATTGTCCCCATTAACCATTAACCAGCGATCCTCAACATGTTGCTTTTGCTAAAAGGTTTGTACTGTAGGTGTATTGTGTTGGTAATGAGCCAATTAACAAGCCTTTTGACTTCTACTCTCCTTCCCCACCATACACACAGATGGTAGAGAACATGTGGGGGAGGGGGAATACAAAAACAATACGCTTTGTTACCAACCCTATACACCTACAGTACAGAAAGGCACCCCAGATGTCACCTAGTTCTATATAGGAGCAATAGGATTTGTTAATTTCCAACACTATCCTTGCTCCTAATCATTTGACACATTTTTTTTGCCTTATCACGTTTTGCCTTATCCTCTTTTTTTTTTTTTTTTATTGACCCTGGGTTTTCTGCAGCACTGGCCATTAACCCTTTCATCTCTTTATAGTTCTGCACATATGAATATGCCGAACATACACCGAAAAGGGACACTCCACCCCTCCTCCTCTATATAGAACCTCCTCCCTCACACAGACTCCATACACCGGCTCCATCTGACAGCCGCTGCTCTCTCTAGTGATTGGAACCCAGCGCTCCGGCAATGAAAGAGGAACAGCCACTCAACGGGCCCCTCCATACTCTGAGGGTCTGATCACCACCAGATATTTAGGTCATAGCCAAGCTATAATGTTCCGGTGTCAGCCTACAGAACTGAAAAAGCAGATTTGGCAGTGACTGGAGCATAACAGCAGATTTACTGTTTTTTTTTTTTTTCCAGCATAGTGTCAGCCTACAGAGCTGAAAATGAAGATCTGGATGTGACTGTAGTATAAACGCAGGTTTAATGTTTTTTATGCTATTTTTCTTTACCCAAGGTTCCTTCATAGTGCCAGACTATAGAACTGAAAATGCAGTTTTTGGAAAGGAATGGAGTATTAGGGCAAGTTTACAGATTTTAGGCTTTTTTCTTTACATAAGTTTCCCTCATTAGTGTCAGCCTACAGTATATAACTGGAAAAGCAGCTTTGGCAGCGACTGGAGTATAAGAGCAGATTATCATCCTTTTTAAATGAACTACATTCAGTGTAACTGCACAATGCCAGGCACAATTTTAGATTTTCTTATCTTAAAAATATCCTTTTAATCCAGAAAATGTACAAAGCTTGATTGCATGAATTTAAAGTATATTTCTTATTCTTTGCTGTAAATTGAAGCAGTTCCTGCGTGTGCCAGCCGTACACTCATGCACGCACATACAGTATGTACAGTACACACATACATATATATACACATACATCCATATATACACACACAAAATGAGAATATATATGTTGGAGGGCACTATACTATCTGGTGTTGCACAGAGTATACAGATGCATTTAATTGTAAAAATAAAAAAAAATTATAAAAAAAATAATAATAATAAGGATACGGATAAAATAAGCAAAACACGAGGTGAATCCATCTTGTTTTACTTTCTTTTTTTTACTTTTGATAATTTTTTTATTTTATTTTGTATGTTTTTTTATTATAAAAAAAATAAAACTTTTTTCTCCTATAAACCCTGAAAGAGATAAAGATACTTTTCAGCATATAGTACTCCTGCCATTTCATTCCACATGTCCTCTACCATTAGTGTGTATTTGGTTGAGTGTGTATATCGCTGAATAATGGTTAAAGTTGTATAAAGTCTAAAAGATACTTTATGTTGAAATAACAGAAGAAACAGGACAAAAACAATGGCATACTTCCCAGAAGACTTCTTGGATAGATTAGTATAAAACATAGGACATTTCAAAAGTAGAAAGCTCTCTTTGTCAGGCATATTAACGGCAAGATACTATATAACAAGGTATTTAAAAGCATTTCATTTTGGCATAGCATTATTTCCACTACATCTCAACATATAATATACTGTACATACACACATATGTTTGGTTAAAAAAAGGAATATTTATTAAACCATTTTAAATATATAAAAAAATGATATATATATATATATATATATATATATTATATGTCTGACAATATATATATATACACTCACCTAAAGAATTATTAGGAACACCTGTTCTATTTCTCATTAATGCAATTATCTAGTCAACCAATCACATGGCAGTTGCTTCAATGCATTTAGGGGTGTGGTCCTGGTCAAGACAATCGTCTGAACTCCAAACTGAATGTCAGAATGGGAAAGAAAGGTGATTTAAGCAATTTTGAGCGTGGCATGGTTGTTGGTGCCAGACGGGCCGGTCTGAGTATTTCACAATCTGCTCAGTTACTGGGATTTTCACGCACAACCATTTCTAGGGTTTACAAAGAATGGTGTGAAAAGGGAAAAACATCCAGTATGCGGCAGTCCTGTGGGCAAAAATGCCTTGTGGATGCTAGAGGTCAAAGGAGAATGGGCCGACTGATTCAAGCTGATAGAAGAGCAACGTTGACTGAAATAACCACTCGTTACAACCGAGGTATGCAGCAAAGCATTTGTGAAGCTACAACACGCACAACCTTGAGGCGGATGGGCTACAACAGCAGAAGACCCCACGGGTACCACTCATCTCCACTACAAATAGGAAAACGAGGCTACAATTTGCACGAGCTCACCAAAATTGGACTGTTGAAGACTGGAAAAATGTTGCCTGGTCTGATGAGTCTCGATTTCTGTTGAGACATTCAAATGGTAGAGTCCGAATTTGGCGTAAACAGAATGAGAACATGTATCCATCCTCTGATGGCTACTTCCAGCAGGATAATGCACCATGTCACAAATCTCAAATCATTTCAAATTGGTTTCTTGAACATGACAATGAGTTCACTGTACTAAAATGGCCTCCACAGTCACCAGATCTCAACCCAATAGAGCATCTTTGGGATGTGGTGGAACGGGAGCTTCGTGCCCTGGATGTGCATCCCTCAAATCTCCATCAACTGCAAGATGCTATCCTATCAATATGGGCCAACATTTCTAAAGAATGCTATCAGCACCTTGTTGAATCAATGCCACGTAGAATTAAGGCAGTTCTGAAGGCAAAAGGGGGTCCAACACCGTATTAGTATGGTGTTCCTAATAATTCTTTAGGTGAGTATATATATATATATATATATATATATATCGGCACCAAGGCCAGCGAGGGGAGGCTGAGTAGTATCCACATATTCCTCATGACTTCCCTTTGTAAGGCTGCACGGTGACACCACAGGAACTTCTGCTACTCTCCCACTTGTTGCTGATAGGGTCATCCTCAATAACCTCACACACTACCGTGCATTTCCAAGTCTAAG